>NC_057801.1:149202664-149288493 GCF_018294505.1 Triticum aestivum
CGCCTAAGTTACAAAAATCCTACCGAGTGAAGAGCAACCCTCACACTCGGAGGCTTAGCTGCAGTCCAAGCACTCGCCTAAGTTATAAAAATCCTGCCGAGTGAAGAGCAACCCTCTCACTCGGGGGCTTAGCTGCAGTCCAAGCACTCGCCTAAGTTATAAAAATCCTGCCGAGTGAAGAGCAACCCTCTCACTCGGGGGCTTAGCTGCAGTCCAAGCACTCGCCTAAGTTATAAAAATCCTACCGAGTGGAGAGCGACCCTCTCACTCGGAGGCTTAGCTGCAGCCTTGTGCTCGCCTAAGTTATCAAAGTCCTACCGAGTGGTAAGCATACTTTCACCCGGAGGCTTAGCTGCAGCCCAGTGCTCGCCTAAGTAGGACTGAAGAATAAGTCGATTGCAATAAAGGCGCCTTGCTTTGAACCTGCAAAAGACATTTTGAGCCAAAAGCAATCGTATTCAAGCACCAAATTCAGGTTTGAATCGATATCTAAAGGAATCGAGAGTGCTCAGGCGTTAAGCCTGTTAAGGTTTATCGGTTACAATTCCACTCGGCATACCGAGGCAAATTTAAAGCGTCGAGCCAGAAGAAGTTTTTTACCCCTCCTGTGGAGGGCTGGAAGGTGCAACGAATTCATCAAGGTCGATCCCGTCGGCGATCCGAGTGGCAGCTGCAAGGAAAGTTTCCATAAAGGACCTGAAGTCGTGTTTCTTGGTGTTGGCCACCCGAAGAGCCGCCAGCTTCTCTTCTCGTGCATCCTTACAGTGGACTCGGGCAAGACACAGAGCAACATCTGCACCACACCGAGCCGAGGACTTCTTCCATTCCTGCACTCGACCAGGGATCATGTTCAACCGAGCCATCAGCGACTCAAGATCATTCTGAAGTGTCTCTTCAGGCCAGAGCATCGAGTCGATGCGAGATGTGGCAGCCTTCAGTCTTGCGAGATAGTCCACGACAGCTGCAACACGGGACTCCAGTCGGAGAACATCCATGGCAACTTCATCGTTCACCGGAGAATTGACGGGGTCGAGGTTTGGCTCTAGCCGGCTAGTTTCTTCTTCAAAGTTTTGACAAAATTCTGCAAGGGTGATCACTAAGTCAAGGGGATGGTCGAATGGAAAAATCACAATTGGAAACGTCTGCCAAGCATAGAGGTTTACCTTCAAGCATAAGAAACAGCTTCTTGGCAAGTCCACTCAGGAAGGCCTCCAGATCAGTTTTCTTCCCAGTCAATTTGGTGACTTGGTCGGTCAGGGCAGCTTTATCAGTTTTCAGTCGACTGACCTCCTTGTTGGCAATCCCAAGAGCAGCTTTCAGATTGGTATTGTCTTGTTCGAGCTTGGTGACTGAAGCTAACTTCTCGTCAGCAAGCTTGGTCTTCTCAGCTAGCTCAAGGTCCTTCTTCTGCTGGGCCTCCCTTACCTTACCTGCAAGTTACAGCAAGATCAAATTTTGAAACAAGCAAGGGGAAAAGTAGTCATCAGGGTCTCACCAAACATACCTTCGGTCTCCTCCTTTGCCTTTGTCAGCTTCTCCTGAACCAGCTTCAAGCTCAGCTCGACTTGAGTATGCTTGTGCTCCAGCTCTGAGTAGCGAGCCACAAGATCACAAGAGTTCTGCGAAGAACCAATCGACTAAATGTCAAATATAATTCACTTCCGAGTGAAAAAGGGAAAAACTCACGTTTCTAAGACTACAGCCGAATACAAGCATTCGACCGTAGTCTCGGGGACTACACCCAGTGGGTGCACTCAGCGTGCCCCCACTAATCCTGTTGAAGACAAAGTCGACCAGTCGACCTCAAAAAAAAACAAAGTGCGAGATGCTTTCTCTAAGACTGTGATCAACTGCAAGCAGTCGACCACAGTCTCGGGGACTACACCCAGTGGGTGCACTCAGCGTGCCCCCACCGGTTTGTGAAATCCAGTCGACATAGTCGACTGACAGAAAGATTGACATCATAAAGCCTAAGGCCGACTGCCAGCAGTCGACCCTAGCCTTGGGGACTACACCCAGTGGGTGCACTCAGCGTGCCCCCACTAATCCTATTAAAGATAGTGTCGACCAGTCGACTGGTCCAATGACAGAAAGACTGAAATTATAAAGCCTAAGGCCGACTGCCAGCAGTCGACCTTAGCCTTGGGGACTACACCCAGCGGGTGCACTCAGCGTGCCCCCGCTAATACGGAACTCAATCGACAACACCCAGTGGGTGACTACTATAAATTCCGGAAAGGAAAAGTTTTTGGCAGCATATACAACAGAACAAACGGTAGTCGACTGACCTGAACATTGCTTTGGAGGGCAGAACTGGCGTCATAAGCTGCCTGGCTCGCGTCCCGGATGGTCTTCAGCTGCTCCATCATGATTCCCGCCTGGCGTATCGCCTCCTTCGCTGCGCCAGCTTGGTCCTCTGGGACGTGGTGCATCGTGAAGAGGGAGGGTTGCTGAGCACTCGTCAGTGGATTTGCGAAGGACACCGTGTGTCGAGTGGTGTTCTCTTCCTCCACAGTCAGAATCTCAGGCGCCGTCACATCCTGAGGCACCTTACTGGCGGACGCTTTCCGACTCCTCCTGCGTTTCAGCGGCTCTTCGTCCTCATCATCATCAGGAAGATTGATAACAGTATTGGGTGGAGCTGCGGAGAAGAATCAGGGTCAGAGATCACGTGTCAGTCGACTAAGAACGACGTTAAGAATGCAGTACCTGGGTTCGAAGTTGCTGCGTCCTCCATCTCGTGGTCATCAGCCCGGGCCGAGGTTTCAGAAGTAGCAGCACTGCAACTCCAAAGGATTAGTCGACTAACTTCAGCGTCGGCCAGAGACAAAGTTCACACAAAACAAGAAGACTTAAGCAGCACGGTTACCCTGAAATGGTGGGGATGGACACCTTCATCTTCGGCAGGAGCTTGATCGGCTTCGACGAGGCCGCCCTGGGCTGCTTCGGCGCCTTTTCAGTCGGCACCGGAGAGATGGTCCAAGGGCGCTTGGTCGACTGAGTGGTGGTCGCAACCCCCTTACCACGTTCGGTTGAAGGGTCGTGGACAAGCTTCGACCTCCTTTCCGAGCGCGGTGGTACGACCTCCTACTCCTCTTCCTCCTTGTCTTCAACATCATCGTCATAGCCGTCGTCATCATCATCGTCGTCGTCATCCCCTGCAACGTCCGAGTCCCACTCCTCCTCTTCCTGGCTCTCACCCCCGCTCGCGTCACCCTCCTCAGTCGGAGTTTGTGCCCCATTGGGCATCGAGTACAGCTCGGTGAGAGCCTAGCAGATATCAAGACAAGGATCAGCCGATCAGTCGGCAGGATAAACAGAAATGAATGCGACAAGAATGCAGTGGAGGGCAGAGCAAATGTACCTTGTTTGGATCGCTGTTGTGGTCGAGTGGAGGAATCCTTCTGGCTCCGCGTGGGTTGTCCTTGTTTTCGGTAACGGCTACCATCCATCTTTCCAGTGTGACATCGTCGACTGCTTCTGGATGGACTCGAGTCTCGTCTTCGGTCCCACAGTACAACCACATGCAGTGGCTCCGGAACTGAAGAGGCTGGATGCGACGCCTGAGGAAGACCTCCAAGAGGTCCATGCCCGTCACTCCCTCCCGAACCAACTGCACCACGCGCTCCATCAACATCTTCACATCAGCTTTCTCCTCCGGAATCAACTTCAGAGAGGAGGGCTTGTTCACTCGGTCCATGGTAAACTGTGGGAGTCCACTCGACTGCCCCGGCGTCGACTGGTCCCGGCAGTAGAACCAGGTCGACTGCCAACCTCTGACTGACTCGGGAAAAGTCATGGGCGGGAAGGTGCTCTTATTCCTCACCTGGATCCCCAGACCCCCACACATTTGGACGACTCGGGTTCTCTCATCACCTGGGCTCGCCTTCTTCACGGTCTGAGAGCGACACGTGAATATATGTTTGAACAAACCCCAGTGCGGTTGACAGCCCAAGAAACCCTCACACATGGACACGAACGCAGCAAGATAGGCAATAGAGTTTGGGGTAAAGTGGTGGAGCTGCGCTCCGAAGAAATTCAAGAAGCCACGAAAGAAAAGACTCAGCGGCAAGGAAAACCCGCGATCAACATGGGTGGCCAAAAGCACACACTCACCCTCTTCTGGCTGGGGCTGCCACTCCTTCCCCGGAAGCCTCGCAGCTCCGTGAGGGATCAAGCCCTCATTGGCCATGTCGAGGAGGTCATTCTTTGTGATGGTCGACTGGATCCAGTCTCCTTGGACCCAGCCCTTCGGTAGGCGGGATCTGGACGAGGACCCTCCGCGGCTGGTGGATCTCCCCTTTGCCTTCTCCGACGCCGACGCCTTCTTTGCACGCTCCAGCGCCGCCGTCTTCTCCTTGGCCATGGTCGCCGGCGAGATGCGCGAAGGGAAGTGGTGCGGGGGCGAGAGCGAGCACGCTGGGCGGGGAAGAAGGAAGCAGAGAGAGGGAGAGAATGCTGAGGCGCAGCACAGAAATCCTCGCCGGGCACATTTATAAGGTCCCTTCCGAGTGGATGACAGGTGGGCCCGGTCGATCTAATCATATCTGGGAGCAGTTATGCAGACGGGATACATGGCGAAAAAAGTGGCGCGGAGATCGAGGCGTCTATGCCCCGTCCCATCCGAACGCCGCGGTCCGCCCCGCTTCGCGCGCGTCCCCAAATTTCGCATCCCGCGGAATCCGCGAACAGCAAATCAGTCTGTCAGACGCGGTGTTTCCGGCGATCCGTCGCTCGGAGATCGTCGAAGCCCGAAAGGTCACTCGACGCAGAAATAGAATGGATCGAGTCGACTGAAGACAAGTTGCTCCCTGCCGACGAAGAGATTCTTTGGTCCAGGACAACGCACGACCAGGGCACAAAGGTTAATCGGAAACGACGTCAACTCCTTCCTCACTCGAAGCCTCAATCCATTCGGGGGCTAATGATGGGGTTATGTACCTAGGGTAGGGTCATGGACCTGATCTAAAATACCTTACCCAAGGACACCCTTAGAAGAGGTCGCCTTCCAGTCGACCAACGAGGGACACACTCGACTGACTTGAAGGACTCGACCACAAAGACCCACTCGACCACCAGAAGGTCAAGAGGCACTCTGCACTGCAACGGCCTGTAATCAAGTAGACTTTATGATAGTAAAGGCACTTTATGTGGGGCGTTACCAGTAACGCCCCAGACTTAACTCACCTTAAACCCTCTCCTACCTGGGCTGGCTGGGGTCCTGGCACACTCTATATAAGCCACCCCCCTCCACAGGCAGAAGGGTTCGACACCTTGTAATTCATATACTCATAATCCACTCGACCGCCTCCGGGCTCCGAGACGTAGGGCTGTTACTTCTTCCGAGAAGGGCCTGAACTCGTACATCCTTTGTGCTTACAACCTCTCCATAGCTAGGACCTTGCCTCTCCATACCTACCCCAGTCTACTGTCAGGCTTAGAACCACGACAGCGGTATTGTTGGATGAAGCGGCCTGGACCGACATTATGCGTACGCTTACGCGAGACTGGTTTTACCGCCGTGCTTTGCACACAGGTGACTAGCGGGTGTCTGTTTCTCCAACTTTAGTTGAACCGAGTGTGGCTACACCCGGTCCTTGCGAAGGTTAAAACAACACTAACTTGACAAACTATCGTTGTGGTTTTTTGATGCGTAGGTAAGAACGGTTCTTGCTCAGCCCGTAGCAGCCACGTAAAACTTGCAACAACAAAGTAGAGGACGTCTAACTTGTTTTTGCAGGGCATGTTGTGATGTGATATGGTCAAGACGTGATGCTATATTTTATTGTATGAGATGATCATGTTTTGTAACCGAAGTTATCGGCAACTGGCAGGAGCCATATGGTTGTCGCTTTATTGTATGAAATGCAAACACCCTGTAATTGCTCTACTTTATCACTAAGCGGTAGCGATAGTCGTAGAAGCAATAGATGGTGTAAACGACAATGATGCTACGATGGAGATCAAGGTGTCGCGCCGGTGATGATGGTGATCACGATGGTGCTTCAGAGATGGAGATCACAAGCACAAGATGATGATGGCCATATCATATCACTTATATTGATTGCATGTGATGTTTATCCTTTATGCATCTTATCTTGCTTTGATTGACGGTGGCATTTTAAGATGATCTCTCACTAATTATCAAGAAGTGTTCTCTCTGAGTATGCACCGTTGCGAAAGTTCTTCGTGCTGAGACACCACGTGATGATCGGGTGTGATAGGCTCTACGTTCAAATACAACGGGTGCAAAACAGTTGCACACGCGGAATACTCAGGTTAAACTTGACGAGCCTAGCATATACAGATATGGCCTCGGAACACGGAGACCGAAAGGTCGAGCATGAATCATATAGTAGATATGATCAACATAGTGATGTTCACCATTGAAAACTACTCCATCTCACGTGATGATCGGACATGGTTTAGTTGATTTGGATCACGTAATCACTTAGACGACTAGAGAGATGTCTGTCTAAGTGGGAGTTCTTAAGTAATATGATTAATTGAACTTAAATTTGTCATGAACTTAGTACCTGATAGTATTTTTCTTGTCTATGTTTGTTGTAGATAGATGGCTCGTGCTGTTGTTCCGTTGAATTTTAATGCATTCCTTGAGAAAGCAAAGTTTAAAGATGATGGTAGCAATTACACGGACTAGGTCCATAACCTGAGGATTATCCTCATTGCTGCACAGAAGAATTACGTCCTGGAAGCACCACTGGGTGCCAGGCCTGCTGCTGATGCAACTGACGACGTTAAGAACGTCTGGCAGAGCAAAGCTGATGACTACTCGATAGTTCAGTGTGCCATGCTTTACGGCTTAGAACCGTGTCTTGAACGACGTTTTGAACATCATGGAGCATATGAGATGTTCCAGGAGTTGAAGTTAATATTTCAAGCAAATGCCCGGATTGAGAGATATGAAGTCTCCAATAAGTTCTATAGCTGCAAGATGGAGGAGAATAGTTCTGTCAGTGAACACATACTCAAAATGTCTGGGTATAATAATCACTTGATTCAGCTAGGAGTTAATCTTCCTGATGATAGTGTCATTGACAGAATTCTTCAATCACTGCCACCAAGCTACAAGAGCTTCGTGATGAACTATAATATGCAAGGGATGGACAAGACTATTCCCGAGCTCTTCGCAATGCTAAAAGCCGCGGAGGTAGAAATCAAGAAGGAGCATCAAGTGTTGATGGTTAACAAGACCACCAGTTTCAAGAAAAAGGGCAAAGGGAAGAAGAAGGGGAACTTCAAGAAGAACAGCAAACAAGTTGCTGCTCAAGAGAAGAAACCCAAGTCTGGACCTAAGCCTGAGACTGAGTGCTTCTACTGCAAGCAGACTGGACACTGGAAGCGGAACTGCCCCAAGTATTTGGCGGATAAGAAGGATGGCAAAGTGAACAAAGGTATATGTGATATACATGTTATTGACGTGTACCTTACTAATGCTCGCAATAGTACCTGGGTATTTGATACTGGTTCTGTTGCTAATATTTCCAACCCGAAACAGGGACTATGGATTAAGTGAAGATTAGCTAAGGATGAGGTGACGATGCGCGTGGGAAATGGTTCCAAAGTCGATGTGATCGCGGTCGGCACGCTACCTCTACATCTACCATTGGGATTAGTTTTAGACCTAAATAATTGTTATTTGGTGCCAGCGTTGAGCATGAACATTATATCTGGATCTTGTTTGATGCGAGTGTTGGAAATATGCCCTAGAGGCAATAATAAAAGTGTTATTATTATATTTCCTTGTTCATGATAATTGTCTTTTATTCATGCTATAACTGTATTATCCGGAAATCGTAATACACGTGTGAATACATAGACCACAATATGTCCCTAGTGAGCCTCTAGTTGACTAGCTCGTTGTGATCAACAGATAGTCATGGTTTCCTGGCTATGGACATTGGATGTCGTTGATAACGGGATCACATCATTAGGAGAATGATGTGATGGACAAGACCCAATCCTAAGCATAGCACAAAGATCGTGTAGTTCGTTTGCTAGAGCTTTGCCAATGTCAAGTATCTCTTCCTTTGACCATGAGAGCGTGTAACTCCTGGATACCGTAGGAGTGCTTTGGGTGTATCAAACGTCACAACGTAACTGGGTGACTATAAAGGTGCACTACAGGTATCTCTGAAAGTATCTATTGTTTTATGCGGATCGAGACTGGGATTTGTCACTCCGTGTAAACGGAGAGGTATCTCTGGGCCCACTCGGTAGGACATCATCATATGCGCAATGTGACCAAGGGGTTGATCACGGGATGATGTGTTACGGAACGAGTAAAGTGACTTGCCGGTAACGAGATTGAACAAGGTATTGGATACCGACGATCGAGTCTCGGGCAAGTAACATACCGATAGACAAAGGGAATTGAATACGGGATTGATTAAGTCCTTGACATCGTGGTTCATCCGATGAGATCATCGTGGAACGTGTGGGAGCCATCATGGGTATCCAGATCCCGCTGTTGGTTATTGACCAGAGAACGTCTCGGTCATGTCTGCATGTCTCCCGAACCCGTAGGGTCTACACACTTAAGGTTCGATGACGCTAGGGTTATAAAGGAAGTTTGTATGTGGTTACCGAATGTTGTTCGGAGTTCCGGATGAGATCCCGGACGTCACGAGGAGTTCCGGAATGGTCTGGAGGTAAAGATTTATATATGGGAAGTCCTGTTTTGGTCACTGGAAAAGTTTCGGGCGATATCGGTATTGTACCGGGACCACCGGGAGGGTCCCGGGGGTCCACCAAGTGGGGCCACCTGCCCCAGAAGGCTGCGTGGGCCAAGTGTGGGAGGGGACCAGCCCCTAGGAGGGCTGGTGCGCCCCCCACAAGGGGGCCAAGGCGCAAGGGAGAGTGGGAGGGGGCAAACCCTAGTCCAGATGGGCCTTAAGGCCCATATTGGTGCGCCTCCCTCTCCTCTCCCCTCTTGGCCGCCACCCCTTTGCCATCTAGGGCTGGTCGCACCCCTTGGGGGTGGGAAACCCTAAAGGGGGCGCAGCCCCCCCTCCCCCCTATATATAGTTGAGGTTTGGGGCTGCCATACACATGAGTTTTCTCCCTCTTGGTGCAGCCCTACCTCTCTCCCTACTCCTCCTCTCCCATGGTACTTGGCGAAGCCCTGCGGGATTGCCACGCTCCTCCACCACCACCATGCCGTTGTGCTGCTGCTGGATGGAGTCTTCCTCAACCTCTCCCTCTCTCCTTGCTGGATCAAGGCGTGGGAGACGTCACCGGGCTGTACGTGTGTTGAACGCGGAGGTGCCGTGCGTTCGGCACTTGATCATCGGTGATTTGAATCACGACGAGTACGACTCCATCAACCCCGTTCACTTGAACGCTTACGCTTAGCGATCTACAAGGGTATGTAGATGCACTCTCTTTCTACTCGTTGCTGGTCTCTCCATAGATAGATCTTGGTGACACGTAGGAAAAATTTGAATTTCTGCTACGTTCCCCAACAGTGGCATCATGAGCTAGGTCTATTGCGTAGATTCTTTGCACGAGTAGAACACAAAGTAGTTGTGGGCGTTGATGTTGTTCAATATGCTTACCGTTACTAGTCCAATCTTGTTTCGACGGTATTGTGGGATGAAGCGGCCCGGACCGACCTTACACGTACTCTTACGTGAGACAGGTTCCACCGATTGACATGCACTTGGTGCATAAGGTGGCTAGCGGGTGCCAGTCTCTCCCACTTTAGTCGGAACGGATTCGATGAAAAGGGTCCTTATGAAGGGTAAATAGCAATTGGCATATCACGTTGTGGTTTTGCGTAGGTAAGAAACGTTCTTGCTAGAAACCCATAGCAGCCATGTAAAACATGCAAACAACAATTAGAGGACGTCTAACTTGTTTTTGCAGGGTATGCTATGTGATGTGATATGGCCAAAAGGATGTGATGAATGATATATGTGATGTATGAGATTGATCATGTTCTTGTAATAGGATTCACGACTTGCATGTCGATGAGTATGACAACCGGCAGGAGCCATAGGAGTTGTCTTTATTTATTGTATGACCTGCATGTCATTGAAGAACGCCATGTAAACTACTTTACTTTATTGCTAAATGCGTTAGTCATAGAAGTAGAAGTAGTCGTTGGCGTGACAACTTCATGAAGACACGATGATGGAGATCATGATGATGGAGATCATGGTGTCATGCCGGTGACAAGATGATCATGGAGCCCCGAAGATGAAGATCAAAGGAGCTATATGATATTGGCCATATCATGTCACTACTCTATTTGATTGCATGTGATGTTTATCATGTTTATGCATCTTGTTTGCTTAGAACGACGGTAGTAAATAAGATGATCCCTTACAACAATTTCAAGAAGTGTTCTCCCCTAACTGTGCACCATTTCTACAGTTCGTCGCTTCTAAGCACCACGTGATGATCGGGTGTGATGGATTCTTACGTTCACATACAACGGGTGTAAGACAGTTTTACACAGCGAAAACACTTAGGGTTAACTTGACGAGTCTAGCATGTACAAACATGGCCTCGGAACACGGAGACCGAAAGGTCGAGCATGAGTCGTATAGTAGATACGATCAACATGAAGATGTTCACCGATGATGACTAGTCCGTCTCACGTGATGATCGGACACGGCCTAGTTGACTCGGATCATGTAATCACTTAGATGACCAGAGGGATGTCTATCTAAGTGGGAGTTCATAAGATGAACTTAATTATCCTGAACATAGTCAAAAGACCTTTTGCAAATTATGTCGTAGCTCGCGCTATAGTTCTACTGTTTAGATATGACCCTAGAGAAAATTATAGTTGAAAGTTGATAGTAGCGATTATGCGATCAGTAGAAAGCTTATGTCCTTAATGCACTGCTCAGTGTGCTGAACCCCAAACGTCGTTTGTGGATGTTTCGAACATCGAACATACACGTTTTGATAACCACGTGATAGTTCAGTTAAATGGTTTAAGTAGAGGCACCAAAGACGTTTTCGAAACGTCGCGGAACATATGAGATGTTTCGAGGGCTGAAATTGGGATTTCAGGCTCGTGCTCACGTCAAGAGGTATAAGACCTCCGACGATTCTCTTAGCCTGCAAACTAAGGGAGAAAATCTCAATCGTTGAGCTTGTGCTCAGATTGTCTGAGTGCAACAATCACTTGAATTGAGTGGGGGTTGATCTTCCAAATGAGATAGTGATGTTTCTCCAAAGTCATTGCCACCGAGCTGCTAGAGCTTCGTGATGAACTATAACATATCAGGGATAAATAAGATGATCCTTGAGGTATTCACGATGTTTGACACCGCGAAAGTAGAAATCAAGAAGGAGCATCAATTGTTGATGGTTGGTGAAACCACTAGTTTCAAGAAGGGCAAGGGCAAGAAGGGATACTTCATGAAACGGCAAATCAGCTGCTGCTCCAGTGAAGAAACCCAAGGTTGAACCCAAACCCGAGACTAAGTGCTTCTGTAATAAGGGGAACAGTCACTAGAGCAGAATTACCCTACATACTTGGTAGATGAGAAGGCTGGCAAGGTCGATAGAAGTATATTGGATATACATTATGTTAATGTGTACTTTACTAGTACTCCTAGTAGCACCAAGGTATTAGATACCGGTTCGGTTGCTAAGTGTTAGTAACTCGAAATAAAGAGCTACGGAATAAACGGAGACTAGCTAAAGGTGAGCTGACGATATATGTTGGAAGTGTTTCCAAGTTTGATGTGATCAAACATCGCACGCTCCCTCTACCATCAAGATTAGTATTAAACCTGAATGGTTTATTGAATCTCGATCGTAGTGATACACATTTTCATGCCAAAAGATATAAGATAGTAATGATAGTACCACTTACTTGTGGCACTGCCATGTAAGTCATAATGGAATAAAACGCATGAAGAAGCTCCATGTTGATGGATCTTTGGACTCACTCGTTTTGAAAAGTTTGAGACATGCGAACCATGTCTATTGGTGTATATGCATGAAGAAACTCCATGCAAATGGACCGTTTGGACTCACTTGATTTTGAATCACTTGAGATATGCAAATCATACCACATGGGCAAGATGACTGAAAAGCCTCGTTTTCAGTAAGATGGAACAAAATAGCAACTTGTTGGAAGTAACACATTTTGATGTGTCCAATCCAATGAGTGCTGAGGCATGCAGTGAATATCGTTATGATCTTACTTCACAGATGATTCGAGTAGATGTTGAGAATATTTACTTGATGAAACACAAGTCTGAATTATTGAATGGTTCAAGTAATTTCAGAGTGAAGTAGAAGATCATTGTGACAAGAGGATAAAATGTCTATGATATGATCATAGAGATGAATATCTGAGTTACGAGTTTTGGCACACAATTAAGACATTGTGGAAATTGTTTCGCAATTAATACCGCCTGGAACACCATAGTGTGATGGTGTGTCCGAACATCATAGTTGCACCCTATTGGATATGGTGCGTACCATGATGTCTCTTATCGAATTACCACTATTGTCCATGGGTTAGGCATTAGAGACAACCACATTCACTTTAAATAGGGCACCACGTAATTCCGATGAGATGACACCGTATGAATTATGGTTTAGAGAAACCTAAGTTGTCGTTTTTTAAAGGTTTGGGGCTGCGACGCTTATGTGAAAAGGTCTCAGGATTAAGCTCGAACCCAAAGCGGATAAAGTACATCTTCATAGGACACCCAAAACAGTTGGGTATACCTCCTAATTCAGATCCAAAAGCAATATGAATTGTTTCTAGAATCGGGTCCTTTCTCGAGGAAAGGTTTCTCTCGAAAGAATTGAGTGGGAGGATGGTGGAAACTTGATGAGGTTATTGAACCGTCTCTTCAACTAGTGTGTGGCAGGGCACAGGAAGTTGTTCCTGTGGCACCTACACCAATTGAAGTGGAAGCTTATGATATTGATCATGAAACTTCGATCAAGCCACTACCAAACCTCGTGGGATGACAAGGATACGTACTACTTCAGAGTGGTACGTAATCCTGTCTTGGAAGTCATGTTGCTGGACAACAATGAACCTACGAGCTATGGAGAAGCGATGGTGGGCCCGGATTCCGATAAATGGCTCGAGGCCATAAAATCCGAGAACGGATCCATGACTTTGGAAGAAATACTTGATGGTCGTAAGGCCATTGGGTACGGATGGATTTTAAAAGGAAGACAGACAATGATGGTAAGAATTACCATTAAGAAAGCTCGACTTGTCGTTAAGATATTTTCCGACAAGTTCAAGGAGTTGATTACGGTGAGGTTTTCTCACTCGTAGCGATGCTAAGAGTCTGTTGGAATTGGATTAGCAGTTACTGCATGATTGATGAAATCTTGCAGATAGGATGTCAAAACATTGTTTCCTAGACGTTATACTTGAGGAAAGGTTGTATGTGATACAACCGGAAGGTTTTGTCAATCCCAAAAGATGCTAATAAGTATGCAAAGCTCCAGCAATCCTTCTAAGGACTGGAGTGAGCATCTCGGAGTTGGAATGTATGCTTTGATGACGATCAAAGATTTTGGGTTTGTACAAAGTTTATGAGAAACTTGTATTTCCAAAGAAGTGAGTGGGAGCACTATAGAATTTCTGATGAGTATATGTTGTTGACATATTGTTGATCAGAAATGACGTAGAATTTCTTGAAAGCATATAGGGTTATTTTGAAAGTGTTTTTCAATGGAAAGCCTGGATTAAGCTACTTGAACATTGAGAATCAAGATCTATAAGGATAGATCAAAATGCTTAATAATACTTTCAAATGAGCACATACCTTGACATGATCTTGAAGGTGTTCAAGATGGACCAGTCAAAGAAGGAGTTCTTGCCTGAGTTGTAAGGTACGAAGTTAAGACTTAAAGCTCGACCTCGGCAGAATAGAGAGAAAGGACGAAGGTCGTCCCCTATGCTTTAGACGTAGGCTCTACAGTATGCTATGCTGTGTACCGCACCGAAAGTGTGCCTTGCCATGAGTCAGTCAAGGGGTAGAAGAGTGATCCATGAATGGATCATAGGACAGCGGTCAAAGTTATCCTTAGTAACTAGTGGACTAAGGAATTTTCTCGATTATGGAGGTGGTAAAAGAGTTCGTCGTAAAGGGTTATGTCGATGCAAGCTTGACACCTATCCGGATAGCTCTGAGTAGAGAGACCGGATACATATAATGGAGCAATAATTTAGAATAGCTCCAAGTAGAACAGTTATTTGGAATAGCTCCAAATAGAGCGTGGTAGCTACATCTAGGAGATGACATAGAGATTTGTAAAGCACACACGGATCTGAAAGGTTCAGACCCGTTGACTAAAACCTCTCTCACAAGCAACATGATCAAACATAAAACTCATTGAGTGTTAATCACATAGTGATGTGAACTAGACTTCTGACTCTAGTAAACTCTTGGGTATTAGTCACATGGCGATGTGACCTGTGAGTGTTAATCACATGGCGATGTGAACTAGATTATTGACTCTAGTGCAAGTGGGAGACTGTTGGAAATATGCCCTAGAGGCAATAATAAAAGTGTTATTATTATATTTCCTTGTTCATGATAATTGTCTTTTATTCATGCTATAACTGTATTATCCGGAAATCGTAATACACGTGTGAATACATAGACCACAATATGTCCCTAGTGAGCCTCTAGTTGACTAGCTCGTTGTGATCAACAGATAGTCATGGTTTCCTGGCTATGGACATTGGATGTCGTTGATAACGGGATCACATCATTAGGAGAATGATGTGATGGACAAGACCAATCCTAAGCATAGCACAAAGATCGTGTAGTTCGTTTGCTAGAGCTTTGCCAATGTCAAGTATCTCTTCCTTTGACCATGAGAGCGTGTAACTCCTGGATACCGTAGGAGTGCTTTGGGTGTATCAAACGTCACAACGTAACTGGGTGACTATAAAGGTGCACTACAGGTATCTCCGAAAGTATCTATTGTTTTATGCGGATCGAGACTGGGATTTGTCACTCCGTGTAAACGGAGAGGTATCTCTGGGCCCACTCGGTAGGACATCATCATATGCGCAATGTGACCAAGGGGTTGATCATGGGATGATGTGTTACGGAACGAGTAAAGTGACTTGCCGGTAACGAGATTGAACAAGGTATTGGATACCGACGATCGAGTCTCGGGCAAGTAACATACCGATAGACAAAGGGAATTGAATACGGGATTGATTAAGTCCTTGACATCGTGGTTCATCCGATGAGATCATCGTGGAACGTGTGGGAGCCATCATGGGTATCCAGATCCCGCTGTTGGTTATTGACTGGAGAACGTCTCGGTCATGTCTGCATGTCTCCTGAACCCGTAGGGTCTACACACTTAAGGTTCGATGACGCTAGGGTTATAAAGGAAGTTTGTATGTGGTTACCGAATGTTGTTCGGAGTCCCGGATGAGATCCCGGACGTCACGAGGAGTTCCGGAATGGTCCGGAGGTAAAGATTTATATATGGGAAGTCCTGTTTTGGTCACCGGAAAAGTTTCAGGCGATATCGGTATTGTACCGGGACCACCGGGAGGGTCCCGGGGGTCCACCAAGTGGGGCCACCTGCCCCAGAAGGCTGCGTGGGCCAAGTGTGGGAGGGGACCAGCCCCTAGGAGGGCTGGTGCGCCCCCCACAAGGGAGCCAAGGCGCAAGGGAGAGTGGGAGGGGGCAAACCCTAGTCCAGATGGGCCTTAAGGCCCATATTGGTGTGCCTCCCTCTCCTCTCCCCTCTTGGCCGCCACCCCTTTGCCATCTAGGGCTGGCCGCACCCCTTGGGGGTGGGAAACCCTAAAGGGGGCGCAGCCCCCCCTTCCCTATATATAGTTGAGGTTTGGGGCTGCTATACACATGAGTTTTCTCCCTCTTGGTGCAGCCCTACCTCTCTCCCTACTCCTCCTCTCCCATGGTGCTTGGCGAAGCCCTGCGGGATTGCCACGCTCCTCCACCACCACCACGCCGTTGTGCTGCTGCTGGATGGAGTCTTCCTCAACCTCTCCCTCTCTCCTTGCTGGATCAAGGCGTGGGAGACGTCACCGGGCTGTACGTGTGTTGAACGCGGAGGTGCCGTGCGTTCGGCACTTGATCATCGGTGATTTGAATCACGACGAGTACGACTCCATCAACCCCGTTCACTTGAACGCTTCCGCTTAGTGATCTACAAGGGTATGTAGATGCACTCTCTTTCTACTCGTTGCTGGTCTCTCCATAGATAGATCTTGGTGACACGTAGGAAAATTTTGAATTTCTGCTACGTTCCCCAACAGCGAGACGGTTATTCATTTAAATCAGAGAATAATGGTTGTTCTATTTATATGAGTAATATCTTTTATGGTCATGCACCCTTGAAGAGTGGTCTATTTTTATTGAATCTCGATAGTAGTGATAGACATATTCATAGTGTTGAAACCAAAAGATGCAGAGTTGATAATGATAGTGCAACTTATTTGTGGCACTACCGTTTAGGTCATATCGGTATATAGCGCATGAAGAAACTCCATAATGATGGGTTTTTGGAATCACTTGATTATGAATCACTTGGTACTGGCGAACCGTGCCTCATGGGCAAGATGACTAAAATGCCATTCTCCGGAACTATGGAGCGAGCAACTGATTTGTTGGAAATCATACATACTGATGTTTGTGGTCCAATGAATGTTGAAGCTCGCGGCGGGTATCGTTATTTTCTCACCTTCACAGATGATTTGAGCAGATATGGGTATATCTACTTAATGAAACACAAGTCTAAAACATTTGAAAAGTTCAAAGAATTTCAGAGTGAAGTGGAAAATCATCGTAACAAGAAAATAAAGTTTCTACGATCTGATCGTGGAGGAGAATATTTGAGTTACGAGTTTGGTTTACATTTGAAACAATGTGGAATAGTTTCGCAACTCACGCCACCCGGAACACCACAACGTAATGGTGTGTCAGAACGTCGTAATCGTACTTTACTAGATATGGTACGATCTATGATGTCTCTTACTGATTTACCGCTATCATTCTGGGGTTATGCTTTAGAGACGGCCGCATTCACGTTGAATAGGGCACCATCAAAATCCGTTGAGACGACGCCTTATGAACTGTGGTTTGGCAAGAAACCAAAGTTGTCGTTTCTTAAAGTTTGGGGCTGCGATGCTTATGTGAAGAAACTTCAACCAGATAAGCTCGAACCTAAATCAGAGAAATGTGTCTTCATAGGATACCCAAAAGAAACTATTGGGTAAACCTTCTATCACAGATTTGAGGGCAAGATTTTCGTTGCTAAAATCGGATCCTTTCTAGAGAAGGAGTTTCTCTCAAAGGAAGTGAGTTGGAGGAAAGTAGAACTTGATGAGGTAACTGTACCTGCTCCCTTATTGGAAGGTAGTTCATCACAAGAACCGGTTCCTGTGACAACTACACCAATTGGTGAGGAAACTAATGATATTGATCATGAAACTTCAGATCAAGTTTCTACTAAACCTCGTAGGTCTACCAGAGTAAGATCCGCACCAGAGTGGTATGGTAATCCTATTCTGGAAGTCATGTTACTTGATCATGATGAACCTACGAACTATGAGGAAGCGGTGATGAGCCCAGATTCCACAAAATGGCTAGAGGCCATGAAATCTGAGATGGGATCCATGTATTAGAACAAAGTATGGAGTTTGGTTGACTTGCCCGATGATCGGCAAGCCATTGAGAATAAATGGATCTTTAAGAAGAAGACTGACGCTGACGGTAATGTAACTGTCTATAAAGCTTGATTTGTTGCGAAAGGTTTTCGACAAGTTCAAGGGGTTGACTACGATGAGACCTTCTCACCAGTAGCGATGCTTAAGTCTGTCCGAATCATGTTAGCAATTGCCGCATTTTATGATTATGAAATATGGCAAATGGATGTCAAAACTGCATTCCTGAATGGATTTCTGAAGAAGAGTTGTATATGATGCAACCGGAAGGTTTTGTCGATCCTAAAGGAGCTAACAAAGTGTGCAAGCTCCAGCGATCAATCTATGGTCTGGTGCAAACCTCTCGGAGTTGGAATAAACGCTTTGATAGTGTGATCAAAGCATATGGTTTTATACAGACTTTTGGAGAAACCTGTAGTTACAAGAAAGTGAGTGGGAGCTCTGTAGCATTTCTTATATTATATGTGGACGACATATTGTTGATTGGAAATGATATAGAATTTCTGGATAGCATAAAAGGATACTTGAATACAAGTTTTTCAATGAAAGACCTCGGTGAAGCTGCTTACATATTGGGCATCAAGATCTATAGATATAGATCAAGACGCTTGATTGGACTTTCACAATGCACGTACCTTGATAAAGTGTTGAAAAGGTTCAATATGGATCAGGCAAAGAAAGGGTTCTTGCCTATATTACAAGGTATAAAATTGAGTCAGACTCAATGCCCGACCACTGCAAAAGATAGAGAGAAAATAAAGGGAGTTCCCTATGCTTCAGCCATAGGCTCTATCATGTATGCAATGCTGTGTACCAGACCTGATGTGTGCCTTGCTATTAGTTTGGCAGGGAGGTACCAAAGTAATCTAGGAGTGGATCACTGGACAGCAGTCAAGAACATCCTGAAATACCTGAAAAGGACTAAGGATATGTTTCTCGTATATGGAGGTGACAAAGAGCTAGTCGTAAATGGTTATGTCGATGCAAGCTTTGACACTGATCCGGACGATTCTAAATCGCAAACCGGATACGTATTTTTGTTAAACGGTGGAGCTGTAAGTTGGTGCAGTTCTAAACAAAGCGTCGTGGCGGGATCTACATGTGAAGCGGAGTACATAGCTGCTTCGGAAGCAACAAATGAAGGAGTCTGGATGAAGGAGTTCATTACCAATATAGGTGTTATACCTAGTGCATCGGGACCAATGAAGATCTTCTGTGACAATACTGGTGCAATTGCCTTGGCAAAGGAATTCAGATTTCACAAGAGCACCAAGCACATCAAGAGACGCTTCAATTCCATCCGGGACCAAGTCCAAGTGGGAGACATGGAGATTTGCAAGATACATACGGATCTGAATGTTGCAGACCCGTTGACTAAGCCTCTCTCACGAGCAAAACATGATCAACACCAAGACTCCATGGGTGTTAGAGTCATTACTATGTAATCTAGATTATTGACTCTAGTGCAAGTGGGAGACTGAAGGAAATATGCCCTAGAGGCAATAATAAAGTTATTATTTATTTCCTCATATCATCATAAATGTTTATTATTCATGCTAGAATTGTATTAACCGGAAACAATGATACATGTGTGAATACATAGACAAACATATAGTCACTAGTATGCCTCTACTTGACTAGCTCGTTTATCAAAGATGGTTGTGTTTCCTAGCCATGGACAAAAGAGTTGTCATTTGATTAACGGGATCACATCATTAGGAGAATGATGTGATTGACATGACCCATTCCGTTAGCCTAGCACTTGATCGTTTAGTATGTAGCTATTGCTTTCTTCATGACTTATACATGTTCCTGTAACTATGAGATTATGCAACTCCCGTTTGGAGGAACACTTTGTGTGCTACCAAACGTCACAACGTAGCTGGGTGATTATAAAGGTGCTCTACAGGTGTCTCCAAAGGTACATGTTGAGTTGTCATAATTCGAGATTAGGTTTTGTCACTCCGATTGTCGGAGAGGTATCTCTGGGCCCTCTCGGTAATACACATCACTTAAGCCTTGCAAGCATTGTAACTAATGAGCTAGTTATGAAATGATGTATTACGGAACGAGTAAAGAGACTTGCCGGTAACGAGATTGAACTAGGTATTGGATACCGACGATCGAATTTCGGGCAAGTAACATACCGATGACAAAGGGAAGAACGTATGTTGTTATGCGGTTTGACCGATAATGATCTTCGTAGAATATGTAGGAACCAATATGGACATCCAGGTTCCGCTATTGGTTATTGACCGAGAATAGTTCTAGGTCATGTCTACATAGTTCTTGAACCCATAGGGTCCGCACGCTTAACGTTACGATGACAATTTTATTATGAGTTTATAAGTTCTGATGTACCGAAGTTTGTTCGGAGTCCCGGATGTGATCACGGACATGACGAGGAGTCTCGAAATGGTCGAGACATAAAGATTGATATATTGGACGGATATATTTGGATACCGGAAAGGTTCCGAATGAGATTGGGAATATACCGGAGCTCCGGGAGGTTACCGGAACCCCCCGGTAAGTATATGGGCCTTATTGGGCCTTAGTGGAAAGGAGGGAGAAGGAGCAAAGGAGGGGGCACGCCCCCCAAGCCCAATCCGAGTTGGGAGGGGGGCCGGCCCACCCTTTCCTTCTTCCCTCCCCTCTCTTCCTTCCCTCTCCTACTCCTAATAGGAAAGGGGGGTGAGGGAGTCCCGGACTAGGGGGTGTCCGGATAGCCGAACTATCATGGTCGGCCGGACTCCAAGATTATGAAGATACAAGATTGAAGACTTCGTCCCGTGTTCGGATGGGACTTTCCTTGGCATGGAAGGCAAGCTTGGCGATAAGGATATGTAGATCTCCTACCATTGTAACCGACTTTGTGTAACCCTAGCCCTCTCCGGTGTCTATATAAACCGGATGGCTTTAGTCCATAGGACGAACAACAATCATACCATAGGCTAGCTTCTAGGGTTTAGCCTCCTTGATCTCGTGGTAGATCCACTCTTGTAACACACATCATCAATATTAATCAAGCATGACGTAGGGTTTTACCTCCATCAAGAGGGCCCGAACCTGGGTAAAACATCGTGTCCCTTGTCTCCTGTTACCATCCGCCTAGACGCACAGTTCGGGACCCCCTACCCGAGATCCGCCGGTTTTGACACCGACATTGGTGCTTTCATTGAGAGTTCCTCTGTGCCGTCACCATCAGGAAGGATGCCTTTTCCCGTCTTTAAAGACGGCACCATCGTCAAGGGAGCTTTGGCCGCCTGCCAGACTATCCGGCTAGGCGGTTTTCTTATGACCGCCTGTTCGGCCACCGCTCAGACAATGACCTCTCAGGTCATTAAAAGCGATCTTCACGTCAGCCCGGAATTCGCCGAGCAGCTAGATCCGATTGAGCTCTCCTCCGTAAACGAGCTCTTGGATCGCATCGCCGCCCTGGGAGTCGCTACCGACTATGATCAGATTGGGCTTAAAACCGATCTGAGAGAAATTAACTCTCCCCAGGTTACCCACCACATGGTTGTGGTAGAGGAACAATGCAGCGACTCTTCTTCTATGTTAAAAACCAACCATGTCCGGAGTCCTGATCCCTCCATGCCGGATCCCCGCGGAGGGTCGGACGCTAATCAAATACTGAACCTAAAGTCAGGCATCGGACCAGATTTGTTGGAAAGCGTCCAGCAAACCAAGCTTCTGAATCCGGAAGCTTCTTGGCCTTTGAGCCTCAGATCGGGCGGGGTTCCTAACTTAATTCCGCCCGCCCACCCAAACATAAGCGATCTATCTCAAATACGGCAAGAGCCCGATGAAACAGTACATCATTACTGGGCCAGATTCCTCCTGGTTATGAACAGGATAAAGGACTGCCGTGAAGAAAGTGCGATTTCAATCTTCTGCAACAATTGCACGGACAAGGGAATCATAAACACCATCAGTCGTCGCGAAGTTACATGCTTCGCCGACCTAGCGACCATTGTACAAAAATACTGCGCGATGGAGAGTGCCTGGAAAACCGAAACTAGGTTCTGGGACAATCCGGCCCTGAATACAACCCCAGTCCAAAATAAAAGGGTGCGTCATACTCAAGCACCTGGGTTAAAAACCAAAAAGCAAAAACCCCCTAAAGGGTACAGAACCATACTGGAGGGATGGCTCAACGGACCCTGCAAAATCCACAGTACGGAGGGCGCCACTCCAACACATAGCCTTCGAGCATGTTGGATATTACGGCAGGTGGCCAAAAGTGGGGAAGGCTTTTTAGCCCCGGGCAACCAGCCCAGCAGCACCAGTACGGTATTAACAGTCTTCGAGACCTTCGCATCAAATAACATGCGGAAATGAACAATTCGCAGCTTTGCCGAAGTCTACCAAGTAGCAACAACAAATCCATGGAGCGACACGGCTATCACCTTCAATGCCAGCGATGAACCTAAATTTTTTACAGCTAGAGCACCAGCCGCATTGGTCCTCAGTCCGATAGTGGACGGCTTTCGTCTTACCAAGGTACTCATGGATGGCGGCATCGGATTAAACCTCATCTACGAGGAAACCCTTCAAAAAATGGAAATTGACTGGAGCCGCATTGAGCGAAGCAACACAACCTTCAGGGGAATAATCCCTAGTCGAGAAGTACGCTGCACAGGAAAAATCACACTAGACGTAGTGTTCGGCTCGCCGGACAATTTTAGGTCTGAAGAGGTCACGTTCCAAGTGGCCCCATTCGGCAGCGGATATCACACTTTGTTAGGGCGAGAGGCATTCACAATCTTCCAAGCTATACCCCATTACGGGCACATGAAGCTCAAAATGCCCGGACCCAATGGAATAATCACTCTCGCCAATGATCCAGATACAGCACTCCGCGCTGAAAATAAGACAGCCGCACTGGACCTAAGGCATTATCCGAAGCCCTAGCGGCAGAGGAACTAACTGCGCTGCGCTCCACGGTGGATAGGGACGATGTGATACTTGATAAGAGGTCCAAGTCCACCTCTTTTAAACCAGTAGACGAAATAGTCAAATGTCAGGTCCATCCAACGGACCCAACAAAGACGACATCCATTGGGGCACAATTAAATCCTGATGTAGAAGCCACACTACGAGAATTCCTTCGGGAAAATTGGGACATTTTTTCCTGGCACCCTTCAGACATGCCAGGAATCCCACGCAGGCTGGCAGAGCACAGCCTAAATATCCTAAAAGGATTCAAGCCAGTCAAACAAGATCTTCAGCGATTTTCCGAACCAAAAAGACAGGCAATGGGAGAGGAGCTAGCCAAACTCTTAGAAGCCGGATTC
Organism: Triticum aestivum; assembly: GCF_018294505.1. Classification (NCBI taxonomy): domain Eukaryota; kingdom Viridiplantae; phylum Streptophyta; class Magnoliopsida; order Poales; family Poaceae; genus Triticum; species Triticum aestivum. The sequence goes on from NC_057801.1 coordinate 149,225,642, forward strand.
ATCAGAGATATAACACATCCGGACTGGCTAGCCAACCTAGTAATGGTACCAAAAAAGGACAAATCCTGGCGCCTTTGCATAGATTTCAAAGACCTTAACAAGGCCTGTCCAAAGGACCCTTTCCCTCTCCCTCGCATCGACCAAATCATCGATGCTACCGCAGGGCACGATTCATTGTGCTTCCTCCACGCATACTCCGGATACCATCAAATCAAGATGGCAGAAAAAGACCAGGCCGCAACGGCATTCATTACTCCATATGGGCCATTCTGCTTCAACACAATGACCTTCGGACTCAAAAACACCGGCGCAACATATCAGCGCATGATTCAGACATGTCTGGCTACCCAGATAGGCAAAACAGTAGAGGCATACGTAGACGATGTGGTCGTCAAGACCAAACACGTCGAAACTCTAGTAGACGACTTGAGGGTGACATTTGACAACCTCCGAGCATATGACATTAAGCTCAACCCGGAAAAATGTGTCTTCGGAGTACTAGCCGGAAAGCTTTTGGGCTTCATTGTATCCGGTAGAGGAATTGAAGCAAACCCAGCCAAGATTCAAGCTCTGTCACAATTGGATATCCCAAAAGACCTCAAGCAAATACAAAAACTAACTGGGTGTGTAGCGGCTCTAAGCCGCTTCATCTCCCGTTTGGGAGAAAAGGCTCTGCCCCTCTATCGCCTCCTTCGGCGCACCGAACACTTCGAATGGACGGATGCTGCCATGGCCGGACTCGAAGAAATCAAGGCCATACTGGCAACAAATCCGGTCCTAGCCATGCCCAACCTGGGCGAACCTATGTTATTATATATCGCAGCAACACATCAAGTTGTCAGCGCGGTACTCGTCGTCGAACGAGAAACAGAAGGGCACAGATTCCCTCTTCAAAAACCAGTGTACTATGTATCCACTGTCTTAACTCCATGCAAGTCCTGGTACCCACATTATCAAAAGATAGCGTATGCGGTGTTCATGGCATCCCGGAAGCTGCGACACTACTTTCAAGAGCGCTCCATAACGGTGGCCTCGGAAGTACATCTCAAGGATATTATAAACAATCGCGACGAAACATGCAGGATTGCAAAATGGGCCATTGAGCTCTTACCATTTGACATAACCTACAAACCACGGCGAGCTATAAAGTCGCAAGTCCTGGCTGACTTCGTCGCCGAATGGACCGAAGCCGAACTCCCTAAAGAGTACGGCGCATACTCCAATTGGATCATGCATTTTGACGGATCCAAAACGTTGGCTGGCTTGGGGGCTGGTGTCGTCTTGACGTCCCCAACTGGAGACACAGTCCAATACGTACTTCAAATAATGTACATGGACTCCAACAACGCAGCCGAATACGAGGCCCTTCTACACGGCCTCCGGATGGCAGTCTCCATGGACATTCAACGCCTAGAGGTGCGTGGGGATTCAAACCTCGCAATATCCCAAGTAAATGGAGACTTTGACGCCAAAGATCCGAAAATGGCAGCTTACCGCAACGTCGTCCTAAAAATGTCAGCTCGGTTCGAAGGACTCAAATTCCACCATGTAGCCCGGGATAATAACCAGGTAGCAGACGTGTTAGCACGCATCGGCGCAAAACGCGACGCCGCCCCTCCAAACATCTTCCTGGAACGGCTCTTCAAGACATCCGTATTATGGGAAGAGGAGTCCGGAAGTAACAATCCGGAGCCAGCTGCAGCACCTAACTCAAACAATTCTGACACAATCAGCGGCTCAGCCAATGAAATAACACCTTCAGCCCACGAAATAATGGCAGTAATTGCCCCGTGGACGGAACCATTCCTAGCCTACTTAATTAGGCAGGAACTTCCCGAAGACCAAAATGAGGCCCGCTGCATAGTTCGGCGATCTAAAGCCTACAAGGTCCATGAGGGAGAACTTTATAAGAAAAGCACAACCGGAGTCCTTCAAAGGTGTATCTCCGAAGAGGAAGGGCGAAATCTCCTGGCTGAAATTCACGCCAGACTCGGCGGGCACCACGCTGCAGCCCGGGCCCTTGTAGGCAAGGCCTTCCGTACACGATTTTATTGGCCGACAGCCCGGGCAGATGCTCAGGACTTAGTCCAATGATGCGTCGGTTGTCAGCTCTTTGCTAATCAGAGCCACATGCCACCCACCGCCCTCAAAACTATACCCATCACCTGGCCGTTCGCGGTCTGGGGGCTTGACATGGTTGGACCCCTTAAAGGGGGAACCCACAAGCACAAATACTTATTGGTCATGGTGGAGAAATTCACCAAATGGATTGAAGCCAAGCCGGTTAAAATGGCAGAATCCGGACCTGTGATAGATTTCATATCCGGGGTAGTCCACCGTTTTGGCGTCCCCCACAGCATCATCACTGATAATGGCACGAATTTCACTGCTGATGAGGTTAAACTCTGGTGCAAAAATATGGGCATCAAGCTTGACTACGCTTCAGTCTACCACCCCCAAACTAACGGTCAAGTCGAGTGAGCAAATGGTCTAATCATGAGCGGCATCAAACCCAGACTAGAGCAGTCCCTCAAGGAATCTAACACACACTGGGTAGAGGAGCTCGACTCCATACTCTGGGGGCTGCAGACCACGCCAAACCGAACTACCGGATTCACACCATTTTTTATGGTGTACGGCGCAGAGGCAGTTCTGCCCTGTGATATAATTCATGACTCACCTCGCGTGTGCATGTACGAAGAAAGAGAAGCCGAGCTGGATCGGTAGGACAGTTTGGACGCCTTAGAGGAGGAGCGGGACGTGGCAAAAGCTCGTTCCGCATTTTATCAACAGCAGGCTCGAAGATATCAAAGCAGAGAAGTACGGGCCAAAGCTTACAATGTTGGCGAACTTGTTCTACGCCTGCTAGACAAGAAAAAGGACAAACTTAAGCCCAAGTGGGAAGGTCCCTTCATCATCGACCAAGTCCTGACCGGCGGAGCATACCGTCTACGTAACGCATCTGACAACCGACTCGAGCCGAACCCATGGAACGCAGCCCGTCTCCGAAGATTCTACGCCTAACGCCGGACTCAGAGTTCGTCTCACTCCTCCGTCCACCTTTTTACATTTTCACTGTCTCTTGTCCCCCTCCTTCTTCCCACTTTTTTTTCAATACCTTTGATAGGCTGATTTGCGCATTGTTTGCACACACTTGATGTGCTCCTAGCACTTATTATACCTGGGGGCTTCTTTAACAGAAGCTTATTTATACGGGCTTCATGCCCAACACATGTGTCATACTTCCGCATGTACCTTTTATTCACCATTATATGCATCGATATGACTTAAGTTTTGGCCAAGCTGGGTTGCCTGGCTCCTGTGCTTACCCCTACGTTCCGGATTGTTCGGCTAGGAGGTAAAGGGAGCACCTCTGCGATTGTTATTGCTGGGTCAGCCGGATGTGTACCTCAGACTGGGTGAAGCCGAAAGCTAGCGTTCTTAACAGAATATTCGGTCGGTGACTTGAAAGATGATTTATTACTTACTTATCTATTTTCCCCCAGATGCTTTTTCTGCTATTTTTGCAGTCCGGACATGTACTTTAGGGCATGCCTCCCAGGGAAAGGAATCCTTAACGGAAGTATTCTCCCTGGAAGATGTTTCTTACTAACCATGTAATATAACATAGCTAGTTGGGCACTTTTCTTATAAAGCAATTATGACCCCGACGCCTTGTCTCCACGCATGCCCCGGTTCTTCTATAACCGTAAGGGTATTCGGACACACTCCAGACTGTTGGGTCCCGAGGTTGAAGCGAAAAGGTCCGCAAAGACAAACGATCTACAATCCGGTTAGATGGAATTTTACATGTCATTTCAAATTACATCGTCAAACCGACTGATTGTACTCCTCTTCAATCCCATCTAACAGGCTGTCTAATTTACAGTCCTGTTGGGAATATTTCGCGGCCAGTTCTACTTGGCCGTACATCAAGCTCACAGGGATCTCCTTCCCATCAGGCCCCGTAGGTCCGACCTCGGCCATGTGGTTTGGGTCAGCCTTCGGGTACCGCGTCTTCACCATGGCCCAGGCCTCCCTGGCGCCTTGACGGCAGGCCGATATCTTCCACAGACGGAGGCGTCACCGTGCTCCCTGAAGCTTCTCAGCAAGCCCTCCAAGGCCCTCGGGTAGGGAGACGGAAGGCCATAAAGCCTGAACGACGCCACTCATCGCCTGCCGAACACGTTCGAGCAGTTGCACCAGCTTGGGAAGTTGGTCACCCGTTGAACCAGGCATTTCCTCCGCAGGGCGACCTGTGAGCACACCTAAAGACACATTTCTGTCAATCGACTTCCTCGCTGAATTCTTCTTCAAAGGAATTTGCTCAAGCACTTACTATAAATGCCGCGACGAAGCCGCTGATTCTCCTTCATGGAGCCAGACAGCTGGGCCCGAACACCTTTCAGCTCTTCTCCTAGCTGGGTGTGGGCATCTTGGAGCTTGTTTCTCTCCTGCTGAACCTTCATAAGCACCCTCTCGCTGGCCTTTAGCTGCCGCAGTAGCTGTTGCTTGTCCGGATCTTGTCCGGCGCCCTCTGCAATATTATTGTCAGATTTACGCACATGCCGCACTTTGTTAACTACTTATCTTTTCGAAGTACGTATTACCAGCGGGGGTCTCTGTGGCTCCCCCTGTGGTGGCTAGTGCGGCCTCAAGTTGGGCCTTGCACTCTTGGAGCTCCTGGGACAGGTGGGTATTCTTCTCCGTAAGATCCTGCATAATAAATGATCCTTAAATCAGTTATTTTAACTATTTTAAGTCTCGGGGGCTACTAGCATATGTAACTATTAAAATTACTTACCCGTATGTCCTTCACATACTGCTCCGTGGCTCTGGTTAAACCATCTTGAGCAGCACGGAGGTGCGCGTTTCCCGCATCAAAGGCATTCAACGCCTTCGAGGAGAAACACGCGTCACGAAGAACTGTCCGGCGACGCCTGTGATTCATGGCGCTCTCCACCTCAGACCGGGTGGCGGACAGCCTGTCGGCATCCTCCGTCGGAGGAGCATCCGGCTCTTGCCTTGTGTTCGCCTCCACTTCCGGACCACGCGATGGAGCATGGCTGGCGGAGGCTTGATTGGCAACCTCTCCAGATACTGTCCGGCGAGCGCTCTTTCTCCCAGAAAAAGTTATGATATTAATATACCTCCTAGGGATCCTTCCCTTAAAAACAATGGTGCGCCATACCGTTGCGGCGACGTTTCGATTCGCGTCGCACTCCTCTTCCGCCTGCTGGGCCGAACTGACCCTTGCTGGTCAGCCGCCGCAGGTTCGGCTTCCCGCCTTAAAGGCACCTCCTGCGATGCACCATCAGTATAGGATGGTCAGAGTTGAGCACGGATCAAATGATGGTGTCAAGACCTTGGTCGTAGTCACCTGGGAGGCCGGAAATAAACCGGGGTAGTCAGCCGTAATGGCGACTAGGGCATTGTCCATGCTAAGTTGGTGGAACACCCCGTCAATCAGCTCCTCCTTTATGTCCGGATCCTCTGCGGAGGTCGGATGAAGGGATCGTTCCGGATCCTCGGGCTGTGGAGTTAGGCTTCGTATGCCCTCCACGTCCCGGCGCAACTCCTGTGTCGAAATCACAAAGTAAGATACTTGACTTTGGAAGTATGGATCGGGTAGATAAACGTCCGCTTACCCAGCTCCGAGGGTTGTTCATGGAAAATCTGTTCAATGGATTCGTGCGAAGAAAGTCCTCCTCCTCCCCCTTCTACAAGCCGGACAGGATCTTTGCCAGATCGGCTGCCGAGCTCGGCCCTCTGCGGCCATGACGGGTGGCGTCGTCTTCCCCGTTGAAATCCCACATAGGGTGGCCCCTATATTGGAGTGGCTGCACCCCTCGCATAATGCACGTGGCCATGATTCCGATCATGGTCAATCCGGAGTGGGCCAGTAACCTAATCCGGCCCATCAGATAATGGACGCTCCATCATCCTCCCGTTGAGGGCTCCGCAGGCGCCAACTCAGCCGTTTCTTCAAAGGAGCATTGCTGAACTCCGGGAGGCCGATCCGAACTGGATCCGGCAGAGGGGCGTCCTCCATGTAGAACCATTCCGAAGGCCAGTCTTCGGACGCCTTCTTCGGGGGCCAGATAGATATCCGCTCCCGGCGATGCGCCATATTTTGGCTCCGCCCACTTGATATATCGACCCCTCATAAGAACGGGGTACAAGGCAAAACAATCTCTTCCACAGCGCAAAATGGGGCTCGATGCCCAGGAACAGCTCGCAAAGAGCTACAAAGCCCGCGATGTGCAAAATGGAGGCAGGTGTGAGGTGGTGAAGCTGGAGTCCGTAGAACTCCAGGAGCCCCCGGAGAAATGGATGTATGGGAAATCCGAGTCCCCTTATTAGATAAGGGACGAAGCATACCCGCTCTCCTTTGGAAGGGTTGGGGACGCTCTCCGCCTGCTTTCCACCCTTGAAGGTGGCTAGTCCGGCTCTAACCGGAACCATAAAAGTTGGGGGAAGATATCCCTCGGTTTGGAGCGCCACTAGCTCGCTGTGTGGAACTGAGCATCTCCCCCAATCTCCTGGCTTAGGGCTGGGAGCGCGAGAGGAGGAGCCGCGTCGACTATCCATGATAGAATGGATTTTTGTCAGAGGCGCTTCGATGAGAACTTGCAGATGGAGGATGGTGTGAGCTGGATCTAGATCCTCGCCTCTCTTATAGGTGGCTCGTTCGCATGGCTAGGGGGTAAAATGTAAAAATACCCTAGCTTTTCGCATTCATATGACACGTGGAAGAAGGCCATTATTGGGCATAGAAGCCAAGGAGCGCAACATTTATAAGGAAGCCAGACACTATTCAACAGGAACATGAAGTTTGAAGGAGAACCCACCTTGCAATGCCGAAGACAATATACGCGCCGGACTCGTCATCACTGAAGCCCGGTTCAGGGGCTACTGAGGGAGTCCCGGACTAGGGGGTGTCCGGATAGCCGAACTATCATGGCCGGCCGGACTCCAAGATTATGAAGATACAAGATTGAAGACTTCGTCCCGTGTCCGGATGGGACTTTCCTTGGCGTGGAAGGCAAGCTTGGCGATACGGATATGTAGATCTCCTACCATTGTAACCGACTTTGTGTAACCCTAGCCCTCTCCGGTGTCTATATAAACCGGATTGCTTTAGTCCATAGGATGAACAACAATCATACCATAGGCTAGCTTCTAGGGTTTAGCCTCCTTGATCTCGTGGTAGATCCACTCTTGTAACACACATCATCAATATTAATCAAGCAGGACATAGGGTTTTACCTCCATCAAGAGGGCCCGAACCTGGGTAAAACATCGTGTCCCTTGTCTCCTGTTACCATCCGCCTAGACGCACAGTTCGGGACCCCCTACCCGAGATCCGCCGGTTTTGACACCGACAGGGGGGCCAAACCTACTTGGAGTAGGATTGCCCCCCCTAGGGCGCGCCTCTCCCCTTGGTCGGCCCCTTCCTCCTCTCCCCCTTTATATACGGGGGAGGGGGGCACCCCTAGAACACAGAAGTTGATCTACGGATCGTTCCTTAGCCGTGTGCGGTGCCCCCTCCACCATATTCCACCTCGGTCATATCGTCGCGGAGTTTAGGCGAAGCCCTGCGCCGGTAGAACATCATCATCGTCACCACGCCGTCGAGCTGACAGAACTCATCCCCGACGCTTTGCTGGATTGGAGCCTGGGGAACGTCATCGAGCTGAACGTGTGCTGAACACGGAGGTGCCGTACGTTCGGTGCTTGGATCCGTCGAATCGTGAAGACGTACGACTACATCAACCGCGTTGTCATAATGCTTCCGCTTACGGTCTACGAGGGTACGTAGACACACTCTCCCCTCTCGTTGCTATGCATCACCATGATCTTGCGTGTGCATAGGTTTTTTTTGAAATTACTACGTTCCCCAACAGTCCTTCCCAAGGCAGGGATAACTTGTGCATGTCGGTCTGATCCAGGATGAGCCGGAGCACCAAGTCACCTTCTTGAAAGGTTCTTGTCCTAACCCGGCGGCTGTGATAACGCCGTAGGTCTTGTTGATAAACCGCCGATCGAGCCAAAGCCATATCCCGTTTCTCATCTAACAGGTCCAGTGCCTCTTGGCGAGCTTGCTCGTTGTCCACTTCAACATAATTAGCAACCCGGGGCGAGTCATGACGTATATCACTTGGGAGAACTGCCTCTGCTCCGTACACCATAAAGAAAGGCGTGTAACCTGTTGATCGATTGGGGGTGGTATTGATACTCCACAACACAGAAGGTAATTCTTCCACCCAACAACCCGGCGTCTGCTTCAAGGGAATCATGAGCCGGGGTTTAAGACCCTTTAAAATTTCTTGATTAGCTCGCTCTGCTTGACCGTTGGATTGAGGGTGCGCCACAGATGCTAGGTCAAGCCGGATGTGCTCTTTCTAACAGAAATCCTCCATCTCACCTTTGGAAAGGTTGGTACCATTATCCGTGATGATACTGTGTGGAAAGCCAAAGCGAAAGATGATCTTTTTAAGAAATTGAACCGCCGTAGCTGCATCACACTTGCTAACAGGCTCCGCTTCAACCCACTTGGTGAATTTATCAACTGCCACCAACAGGTGCGTCTTCTTGTCCTGGGAACATTTAAAGGGTCCCACCATATCAAGCCCCCAAGTAGCAAAAGGCCAAGTGATAGAAATCATCCGTAGTACCTGAGCCGGAACATGAGCTCTGTGTGAATTTTTTTGACAAGCATCACATCGCTTTACCAGATCCTCCGCATCAGCATGAGCTGTCAACCAGTAAAACCCATGAAGAAAAGCTTTTGCAACCAGGGACTTTGAACCGGCATGACGACCACAATCCCCTTCATGAATTTCCCGTAAGATCTCTTGGCCTTCTTCCAGAGAAACACAACGCTGAAATACGCCTGAAACGCTACAACGGTGTAACTCACCATTGTGAATAACCATGGACTTGGACCGCCGGACTATCTGTCGAGCCAGAACTTCATCATTTGGTAGCTCGCCCCGGCTCATGTATGCCATATATGGAACCGTCCAATCTGGCACAACGTGTAAAGCGGCCACTAACAGAGCCTCCGGATCAGGAACAGCCAAATCCTCTTCTGTAGGCAACTTAACAGACGGGTTATGCAAGATATCAAAAAATGTGTTAGGAGGTACCGGTTTACGCTGAGATCCAAACCGGCTCAAAGCGTCTGCTGCTTCATTTTTGCGCCGATCGATATGCTCAACCTGATACCCTTTGAAATGACCCGCCACAATATCCACCTCACGCCTATAAGCCACCATGAGTGGATCCTTAGAATCCAAAGTACCAGAAACTTGCTAAGCCACCAGATCAGAATCTCCGAAACAATGAACTCGACTTAAGTTCATCTCTTTGGCCACACGGAGACCATGGAGTAAAGCTTCATACTCAGCTGCATTGTTAGTACAAGGAAACATCAAGCGGAGGACATAGCAAATTTTATCACCTCGAGGGGAAGTAAGGACAACTCCAGCCCCCGATCCTTCTAACTGCCTGGATCCATCAAAATGAATAGTCCAGTACGTATTATCCGGTTTATCTTCCAGTGCTTGCAGCTCGGTCCAGTCATTGATAAAATCGACAAGAGCCTGAGACTTGATGGCTGTTCAAGGTACATATTTTAAACCATGTGGACCAAGCTCGATTGCCCACTTTGCAACCCGACCAGTTGCTTCCCTGTTTTGAATTATATCGCCCAAAGGAGAAGAGCTAACCACTATGATTGGATGACCTTGAAAATACTGCTTGAGTTTTTGACTGGCCATAAAAACCCCGTGCACCAACTTCTGCCAATGTAGATAGTGTTGTTTGGACTCGATCAGGACTTCACTGATGTAGTATACAGGTCGTTGAACCGGATATTCCTTCCCAACTTCTTTACGCTCAACCACAATTGCCACACTGACCGCTCGGGCATTGGCAGCCACATATAACAGCAAAGGCTCATGATCAACTGGGGTTGCAAGAACCGACGGTTCAACCAACTGCCGCTTTAGCTCCTCAAAAGCCGCATTGGTTGCGTCACTCCAGACGAAATCATCTGTCTTCTTCAACATCTGATACAAAGGAATTGCCTTCTCTCCCAAACAACTGATAAACCGGCTAAGGCCTACAATCCAACCTGCGAGACGCTGAACATCATTGATACACTTTGGTTTAGCCAAGGATGTGATTGCCTTAATTTTTTCTAGGTTAGCTTCAATGCCCCTGTTGGATACAAGAAGCCTGAGAAGCTTGCCTGCCGGAACACCAAAAACACATTTATCCGGATTAAGCATCATCTTGTAAACCCGAAGATTGTCAAACGTCTCCTTGAGGTCATCTATCAGTGTTTCTTTCTTCCTGGATTTTACCACAATGTCATCCACATAGGCATGAACATTACGCCCAATCTGTGTGTGAAGACAATTTTGCACACAATGCTGATAAGTTGCCTGAGCACTCTTGAGCCCAAAGGGCATCGAAACATAGCAGAAGGCTCCAAAGGGAGTGATGAAGGCTGTCTTCTCCTGGTCCTTAACTGCCATCTTGATTTGATGATATCCTGAATAAGCATCCAAAAAACTCATGTGCTCACAACCCGCCGTCGCATCGATGATCTGGTCAATACGCGGGAGAGCAAAGGGATCGGATGGGCAAGCCTTATTCAAGTCCGTGTAGTCCACACACATACGCCAAGTGCCATTTTTCTTAAGAACCAGCACCAGATTAGCCAACCATTCAGGATGAAATACTTCGACGATAAACCCAGCAGCCAACAGCCGGGCTACCTCTTCACCAATTGCCTTGCGTCTTTCTTCATTAAAGCGACGAAGATATTGCTTGACCGGTTTAAATTTTGGATCAATATTAAGAGTGTGCTCAGCGAGTTCCCTCGGTACACCTGGCATGTCAGAAGGCTTCCATGCAAAAATGTCCCGGTTCTCACGGATGAACTCGATGAGCGCGCTTTCCTATTTTGGATCCAGATTGGTGCTGATGCTGAACTGCTTGGATGAATCGCCAGGTACGAAGTCAACAAGCTTAGTCTCATCAGCTGGTTTGAAATGCAGGGTTGGGTCATGCTCAGTGGTGGGATTCTTCGGAGGGGTCATATCTACGGGATCAACATTCTTCTTATAAAACTTTAGCTCCTCTGTAGCACAAACCACCTCAGCATAAGCCACATCACCTTCCTCGCAATCCAACGCGATTTTCTGACTTCCATAAACCGTAATAGTCCCTTTATGACCCGGCATCTTGAGCTGCAAATAAATATAACAAGGCCTTGCCATGAATTTTGCATAAGGCAGCCGCCCAAACAACGCATGATATGGGCTCTGGATTCTTACTACCTCAAAGGTCAATGTTTTGGACCTAGAGTCATGCTCATCACCAAACACCAGTTCCAAAGTGATCTTACCCGGGGGATACACCGATTTACCTGGTACCACCCCATGAAAAACAGTGTTGGACGGTTTAAGATTCTTATCTGTCAACCCCATGCGACGGAATGTCTCATAATACAGAATATTGATACTGCTTCCTCCATCCATCAGTACTTTGGTGAACTTATAACCTCCCACCTGAGGCACCAACACCAGAGCTAGTTGACCTGGATTGTCAACCCGGGGCGGATAACGTGGAACTGCCGGTTCAACAGCATTGACTGCCCTCTTGTGAAGCTTCTGATCACGCTTGCACAGACTAGTGGTGAACACATGATATTGCCCACCATTCAACTGCTTTGGGTGACTCTGGTAACCCGACTGCTGCTGATTCCCTTGATTATTCTGCTGGTTATTACCACCTTGGTTGTTCTGGTTGCCATGATTATTCTGAAACCCAGAGTTTGAACCGCCGCCACCATGGAAACCTGGACCTGAACTGCCAGACGGACCCTGATCATACCGAAAAGATCAGAGTTTTTGAATTCCTTCATAATGTTACAATCCTTCCAAAGATGCGTTGCAGGAACCTCCTTGGTCCCATGCTTTGGACATGGCTGATTCAACAAACGCTCCAGATTCATCGCCCCGCCGCGCTGGGGCGGTTTACCTTTTTGGCGTTGCACATTAGCGTTAGCCACAAAATCTGAATCCGCTTTACGCTTACCATTATTCCCATGGCCTCGTTGGTTGTGCTGCTGTCCCTTTGCACCGCCGTTCTTCTTTCCCTTCTCCGGTTTCTCATTATCAGAATCAGGATCCTTGGTATTATCAGAATCGGCATACTTTACCAAGGCTGCCATGAGGGTTCCCATGTCGTTGGCGCTTGAGCCGTCCCAACTTCATCTTCAGTGACTTAAACCGGCAATTGCGCTCCAGTGTGATAATCGCTTGACCAGCGTTAATCCGGTTGGACGAGTGCAACACTTCTGAGACTCGGCGTACCCAATGAGTTGTGGACTCGTTCTCTCCTTGAACACAAGCATCCAGATCCACAATGGACATGGACTGTTTGCACGTGTCTTTGAAATTGGCTATAAACCGGGCCTTCAACTGATCCCATGACTCGATTGAATTAGCTGGTAGATTCTTCAACCAAGTATGGGCTGTTCCCTCCAACATCATCGTGAAGTACTTTGCACAAGCTGCTTCATCTACATCCAGCATCTCCATTGCCATCTCATAACTCTCGACCCACGCCTCAGGTGGCTGATCCGCCGTGTAATTAGGCACTTTGCATGGACCCTTGAAATCTTTGGGCAGACACACATTACAGAGAGCCGGAATAAGGCACGGTACTCCCCAGGAACTGAAGGCAAGCCCGGTGCCTCGGTCAACTGACGCCGTTGGCTGAACCGGGGCGGGTTGATAACGACCTAAAGCGGCATCCCTTCGTGCCCTGCCATGATCCACCACATCTTGAGCATTGTGATGCCGCGTGCTGCTAGACACCTCCGGTTCATCCATACGCCTGCTATAACTTGGGCTCGGATGAGGGGTTGAATGAATTCTATCCCGGCTATATGAATAAGCCTGCTGCTGCACCACGGCGGTTTGAAGAAGGTCTCTCACCCGCCGCATCTCGACTGCTGCTATTGAATCACCCTCCATCGGAATGGCTGCCAGGCGTGAGGCTGCGGCGATCATGTTATCCAGAGGGCTCGAGAAGTGACCCGATAGTGTAGACACGTATTGCGGCGGGCTATCTGTTTGCCGGGGCGGCGCCGTCATCCGTAGTTGATCCGGAGCTGTCCTAGGCGCCTCAGTCCGGTTTGCAGCTGCCGGATTGCTCGACCTAGCGCCTGGCGTCTGAAAGAGATTTAACCCTTCGTAAACCGGCGGCAGACGTGACCGGTACTTCCTCCACATTACATCCACTGATGCGGTCCGATCCAGCATAAGCTGGTAATTCTGGGCCTGTATCCGCTGTGTTTGGGCATCCAAAGCGGCCCGTTCTTCAGCCATCGTAGTATCCTTAGCTGTCAGGTCCTCCTTAGCCTGTGCTATTTGATTCTTCAGTTTTGCAACGTCCGCGTTGTGCTGATCCTGCGTCGGTTAACAAGGTCGCCCAGGCGTCCATCAAACCGGAGAGGACTTGCGCCGGACGGTGCACCGGGACTCCTGCTGCGGCTGCTGATCCGGTATTCATCGCTATGGTAGATGAAGACTGCAACGTGGGCTGTTCCGGCCATATAAACAGCAACCCGACTTGGCGGTTCAAGAAGGTCCGGAATATTGTTGCCATCGGAATATCCTTCGAACGCACCGCTATGAATCTGGTACAAGGACTCAGTTTTGCCAGTGGATGACTCGCCGTCGGAATATACAACTGTCTCGCCGTCAAACACTGGTTCAGATCCGATCCCATGGACACATCCTACGAACGCATGCTTCACGGCGGGCTTGACCCAGGCTGGACTCGCACGCTGAGCCGTCTCGACAAGGTTGGTGCAGATGTCCGGCTCAGGGCCCGGTTCGCCGATCTTGCCTATGAAGACATGAATTCCGCCGAAGGGAACCCGATACCCGTACTCGATCGAGCCGGCCTCGGGGCCCCATCCTTCGTCGTCGATGTAGAGCTTGCCGCGATGACTTTTGGTCATCCGGCTGATCACATACCCCTTAAGTCCTTCAGAGCAGCCCTTCAAGAACTTGACACCATCGTGCGATAGCCCCATGGTGGGCGCCAACTGTCGTGGAATTAACACGTCAGATGTCCTCATGAAAGGACTTAGTCGTGGAGCCATCGCAACGGGTTAGCTAGAAGGGGTTAAACCGGACAAGGGACACGGGAGTTTATACTAGTTAGGCCCCTTTGATGAAGGTAAAAGCCTACGTCTAGTTGTGATGGGATTGATTGGGTTTCGATGACCAGGGAGCGAAATACGCTGGCCTGAGTCTTGAGTTGTTGTCTGTTGTCCCTGAACCGCCGCCGGGTCGTCCCTTTATATACGCAGGTTGACGCCCGGCTGGTCTACAGAGCCCCGAGGCCGACTCATACAAAGTGTCTGGCTCGGTCTCTCCTTTCCTAACTTATATTACAAGTTTCATAGTCATGGCAGTTTACCACTACGGGCCCTAATCCGCCTTTGGGCTGCGGGCTTCTAAGCCTCATTAGTAAAATGCCATCTTCTGGATCTTCCTGGGCTTCAGCATAGTCGAGGGTGAACCGGGCCCTCCTGACCGGTTTACGCTCAGTAGCTATATCCTCAACACTAGGCATTTAATGTGCATAATTCAAATTTGAACTACAAGAACATGCTCCCGTGTACCAAAGTTTGTTGAAAAATCACATGTGTGTCTTTGGGTGAATTTATAGGTCCCATGCTAGAATGGGAATGAAATTCAAACATGTGGGCGTCATGGCTCGGCCGGGAACATTGAGAAACTTGGTCTTCAACTTCCTGTAAATTCAAAACTCGCCTAAAAATCATGAAACTTGGCAAGAAGACTCATAGTTCCCGAGGGGGGACGTGTCACCTTTGTGTGTGAAACGATATACACTGCCTTCCCCCTTGATTTTTTAAAGAGGCAACATAGAACTATATGAGTGCCGTGTTAAAATTTGGAATTATTCTGGATCGTTTGGCCTTTTTTATACATTAATTGAATTTCTGGGCATTTAATGTGTATAATTCAAATTTGAACTACAAGCACATGCTCTAGTGCACCAAAGTTGGTTGAAAAATCACATGTGTGTCCTTCAGTGAATTTCAAGGTCCCATGCAATAAATCGGAATGGAATTCAGACATCTGGGCATTGTGGTTCGCCTGGAAATATTAAGAAACTTGTTTTTTTAATTCTTGTAAATCCAAAACATGCCTAAAAATCAGGAAACTTGGCATGGCGTCATGACATGGCACCAACATGATGTGGTCATTTTTTTGCCGAACTGGGACAAGCTTCGGTATAAGCTTCTTGCAAACCGGAGCTTCTCTCAAGAAGGCTCGTGGTTCCGAGAGGGAACGTGTCACCTCCGTGTGCGAAATGACATACACTGCCTTCTCCCGCCTTGATTTTTTTACACAGGCAGCTTAGACCAAACAAGAGTTTTGTGCTAAAATTTGGAATTATTCCGGGTTCGTTTGGCCTTTTTTATACATTAATTGATTTTCCAGGCATTTAATGCACATAATTCAAATTTGAAGTACAAGCGCACACTCCAGTGTGCAAAAGTTAGTTGGAAAATCATTTATGTGTACTTGGGCGAATTTCTAGGTCCCATGCAAGAAGTGGGAATGGAATTCAAACATCTGAGCATCTTGGCTTGGCTGGAAACATCGAGAAACTTGGTTTTAAAATCCCCTTATATCCAAAACTTGCCTGAAAATCTTGAAACTTGGCATGGTGTCATGACATGGCACCAACATGCTATGATAATTTTTTGTCCGATTTGCGAAGGCGCACACATTAACAATCAACAAAGTAATTTTGGAACAAGTGTTGTCACGTTACAAATCGGAAACGCAAGTATTATTGAAACCGTGTGCGTTCTACTTACCACTTACACGCCACCACACGTTCCCTTTTTTATTGGCTAGGAGGTGACGTGTGGGGTAGCTATTGGAGTACGGGAGGCGTGCGATTAGACCCCTTACGCGTGCTCATCGGGAGGAGAGCCCTTTGACATCTATCTTCCGCCCAACTCCCTCACAACATCTCCATTAATGGCGCGCAAACCCCTATTTTATGGCGTGACTATGTCTCACTTGACTGAGATTTAAGAGAGAAAAAAGAAAATCTAAAAAGATAGTTTTGCACAAATCTTCATGTAAGATCCGACGAACCTATATAGCATCAACTGCGACTTATAGCAAGACCGATGAATATAAGGACGATGACAGTGCATAATAATTGTCTTACATATTTAGGAAGATAGTTAAAAAAGCCACATGAGGCAACGCCCGAAATACACAAGGGTAAAATAAGAAGGAAGACAACGATCTGGCTCGCTGATCTCTACTTTCTTGATGCGTTACTGCAGGCCGCGGGAACTAGTCTCTGCGGCGAGCAAAGATGAGCTCTTTCATGTCCTCAAGACTCTGCTTGAGAGCATCCACAGATTCCTCCACCAGCCTTTGGCGCTCGATGCAGAGCATGTCATTCTCGCCCATAAGTTTCTTGACGATGATGCTCCTCCTCTTCAACAAGGTAGTGGTCTCCTCCTGCTGCGCTGCACCTCCCACGATCTTCGCCCTCAACAGGCCGCACTCGGCCCAGAGCTTCACATTACCCTCCCTTAGTTGTCGGATGACTCCGATAGCCTGTTCGAACTAGGCTTTCATGTCATCCTGCAACCTCGCCCAGCCGAAGATCTGATCCATCTGGCTATGGACGATCGCATGCATGTGCCTGTAAGAGTCCCCGCCCACCGGCGAGACATTTTCCCAGGCCGCTGCATCGCGGGAAGACATCTCTGCTACATTCACGGTGCGGAGGGACACCTCTGATGCTTCCGCAGCATGGCCGGACCAGTCTGATGCATCAACGGCGCGGCGGGACCTCCGTGCTGCTTCGGCAGCATGGCGGGACCTCTGTGCTGCTACGACCGCGCGACGGGACATGTCGGCTGCTTTCACGGTGAGGCGGGATGAAAGGATCGATATGGTTGACTAGAGGGGGGGGGTGAATAGGCAACTAACAATTTTTAGACTTTTCTTTAACAATTTAAACCTTGCAATGAAATAGGTTGTCTAGATGTGCAACTACGTGGACAACCTATATGATGCAAAGACAATGAGCACACGAGCAAGCAATGGATATAGCACAAGTAAGCTTGCAAAAGTAAAGGGATAAGATAACCAAGAGTGGAGCCGGTGGAGACGAGGATGTGTTACCGAAGTTCCTTCCTTTTAAGGGGAAGTACGTCTCCTTTAGAGCGGTGTGGAGGCACAATGCTCCCCAAGAAGCCACTAGGGCCACCGCAATCTCCTCACGCCCTCACACAATGCGAGATGCCGTGATTCCACTATTGGAGCCCTTGAAGGCGGCAACCGGACCTTTACAAACAAGATTGGGGCTATCTCCACAACACTTGGAGGCTCCCAATAATCCCGTGAAGCTTCACCACAATGGAGTATGGCTTCGAGGTGACCTCAACCGTCTAGGGTGATCAACAACCAAGAGTAACAAGATCCGCAAGGGATAAGTGGGGGGAATCAAATATCCTGTGGTGGAAGTGTAGATCGGGCACTTGTCACCCAATCCCGAGGCAAATCAACAAGTTTGATTGGCTAGGGACAGAGATCGAGTGAAAATGGAGCTTGGAGCAACAATGGAGCTTAGAGATGGAAGAGGTGGTCAACTAGAGGTAGAAGACACCCCTTATATAGTCGTGGACAAAATCCAACTGTTATCCACATGTTCAGCCCGCGACACACGGTACTACCGCTCCAGGGGCACGGTACTACCGCGAGGCTGTGCGGTACTACTGTGGCTAACCACAGTACTACCGCGACAGCAACACAGGCCAGAACTAGCCTGATAAGGGGGCAGTACTACCGCTTGCGTGGTACTACCGCACCCACCTGCGGTACTACCGCAAGGCAGGAAAGTCACGGCCTGGGAAGGGCGCGGATGAAATAAATTACATCCGTGCCTACTTCCGCTGAACCGGAGGAGGTACAAAAATCCGACGCGGTACTACCGCCCGCGAGGCGCGATACTACCGTGCGGGCGCGGATGTAAAAAATTACATCCGCGCCTACTACCGCGACACTGCGGTACTAGGTAGGAGGGCCACGGTACTACGACTCCTAGGGAGCCGTACTACCATGGGCCTCCGCGGTACTACCGCGCTGGACGAGCGGTACTACCGTGGAGGGCGCGGATGTAAAAAATTACATCCGCCCCTACTACCGCATCGGAGCGGCACAAGGCCAGGGAGCCGCGGTACTGCCGCTCCAGATGAGCGGTACTACCGTGACACACAACGGTACTACCGCTTGTACTTGCGGTACTACCGCAAGCACAGCAGTAGTCATCAGATTTCCGCACAACCAAGATAACAAAGGGAAGATCCAAAATGCAGGGAAAGGAGGAACAAGTGTACGTGTTGATTCCACCCAAACCTTTCCGACGCGGACCCCCTCTTAATAGTACGGCTCTCCTACGACTCAAATCCACCAAAGAGAAACGTAGAACAACGCCGACTTCAATAGTCTCCGAGGGGCACCGAATCGTCTCGTGCCTAGATATGAATAACCTGAGAAACTCAAGGCACACGATTAGTCCGCAAATGCATTGTCATCAATCACCAAAACACCTGAGGGAAAAATATGCCCTTACAATCTCCCCCTTTTTGGTGGATTGATGACAACATGGGATTTGCATATGGATAAGATAATTTAGAGCAGGGGCAAACCCCACCTCTCTAAAATATAGACGGGATCCCCCACTAGATGTGTGCACTTTAGATGAATGCTTTGGACTACATAGCACATAGACTAGGATCAACACTCCCCCTATATTTTAGAGACTAAGACATGATAATAAGCATAGCATAGCATAAATATAGCACAATATAACACAAGCTCGCTAGGATAGATAGAGTGCATATGTCTTACACCATACGAAGTAAAACTACCGAGGTTCAACCGAGAAAGCAGCAAACACACGACACAAACGAGAAAGCAGCAAACACACGACACACTCGCAAGTCCCTACAGTCTCTCCCCCTTTGGCATCGAGACGCCAAAAAGGCAGAGAGGACACCTACACACAAGAGGTGGCTCAAGCAGAGAACTCGTCCCAACCCTCTCCGTCGGTCTCCTCGGCAGCAGGGATGGTCTCCTCGACATCCTCCTCAGACTCAGTCCACCTGTAGCCCTGCTTCTCCATCCACTCGGCTTCTGGAGTGATGTGCTCCTCAGACCCGCCAGACACTGCCTCACCATAGAGCTGCAAGATCTTGTTGTCCCGGCGACGACTCTCCTTGGACGCCACGTGAGTCCTGTACTGCCCCTTGGCTTGCATGCAGAAAAGAGTCTTCATCTTGTCCTTCAGCTTCTTGGCCCATGATGGCATAGAGGCACTCTGGGAAGGTCTAGCAGCATGGCCCTCAGCAACATCCTCGGCGCCAGCATCCTCCTCATCAACAGTAGTCCTAGCAGCAGTCGCCTCGGCGCGAGTAGTGGTGTTGGCCCAGTTGGGTTTGATACGCAGGCAGATGGGCTCATGGCGAACCCAGTTAGGAGCAAGAAACTCCTCACCAGGAAACATCTTCTCCCAAGTCTTCGAAATCAGCAGAAACAGATAGGGCCCATAGATAGGCACCTTGCGGTTGAACACTGCAAACCGGAGCTCACACCACATGATGTGTGAGACATCCAGTGGCTGAGACTGAGACGAATGAGCCTCCTCACAGATGAGCATCATGTCCACCATATAGGCATGAACCTTGTCTTTGTCACCGATGCGAGGGAACAAGGAGTTGCGGAAGATGCGATACATGATATCCAGGAAAGGGTTGAGCACCAAAGTTGTCTTGCCATTGGCAAGTGCCTTCTCAACCATGAAAGGGGCAAGTCTGTCCTTGCTGGCAGAATCAGCATTGGCATGGGGGCGAACACCCACTGGAGAGTCGAGTCCATCATCAAGAACCTGGAGGAGATCCATGAACTCCTTCCAGGTAGCAGACAGCTTACGGCCGTTGGTCATCCAGGTCATCCTCCGTTCCTCATCGGAGTGAAAGTAGACTGAGGCAAAGAACTGACAGATAAGCTCAGGGTCATAGTCGAGGTGGAAGGTAATCACATGCTCAAAACCAAACTGCTCCACCAAGTCCAGAGCCTCTCCAAAGTAGTCACGAAACTTGTCCTTCCTCATGTGATGCATGTCAATCCACTTCACCTCCACATAGGTATTCTGCTTGTTCTTGATGACATCCAGATAGATGTTGGTCTGTTGCTTGTTCCAGAATAGCTCATAGCCTCTGAAAGTGGCACGCGGGTGCACATAAGGGTGAAGCTGCCTGAGACGGACATAATCAGCTTGGGCTATCTCATCCATGACCTTAGCGGGCTCCTTGTGCTTGCTAGCTGAGTGCTTGACATTGCGCTTGGAGGCAGACGAGCCCTCTGGTACTTCACCGGGGTTGCGCAAACGTTTGTAGCCAGTGTCACGACTGGGGTTGGACCGGCGAGAGCCACCACCTGAGACACACACGCAAAACACCAAAGACGCGAGAAGATCAATGCAAAGGCCACAAAAAAGCACAAGAAACACATATAAGGCATACGAGAAAGTTGGCATGCGATAGATGTGAGCCACGGTAAAACTGCCACTGCTTGCGGTACTAAAATATTAGTACTGCTCCAAACGCGGTAGTACCGTGCAAGGGCACGGTAGTACCATGGTTGGAGCGGAACTAAAATTTTAGTACCGCACAGAGCGCGGTAGTACCGCTCCCGAAGGGCGGTAGTACTGTGCAAGCGGTAGTACCGCGCCAGATGGGCGGTAGTACCGCGTCGCGTCAGATCCAACCGGCGGTTTGAATCTGAAAAGAACCGCGAAACAATGGCGGTGCTATGGTGATCCGATGTAGCGCAAGACAACAATACAAGTATAAATCCTATGCAATACCACGCTCCATCATCCTACTCTTGCAAAGATTAAGGCTAAGAATCTCAAGAACACACAAGTCTCCCCCAAAACCTAGAAACACTAAACACAATCAACACGGAGAGAGAGTTGGGGAAAAACCTTGGTCCATAGCAAGAGCACGTGGTGGGGAATGATCCCACCGGTCGGAATCACGGGAGGGCAGCCGGTGGAGGAGATCCGGTGACGAACGCCAGCTCCGTTCTTGAGCGAGGGAGAGAAGGAGGCGACGTGGAGAGAGAGGACAGCGAATGGGTATGGGGAGTTAAAACTCCCCCTGCCCGTCCTTATCCCCACGCGCTCGAACCGGCGCGGTAGTACCGCTCGGGCGGAAGTACCGCGCCGAAGCGGTAGTACCGCTCAACCAGGCGGCAGTAAAAAATTATTGTCGCGTGGTGACGGTAGTACCGTGCTCCCGCAAGCGGTAGTACCATGACTGGCTGCGGTAGTACCGTAGCTAGCCGCGGTAGTACCGTGAGCTCAAGTCACCGCAAGTTTCTACAAGAGAAGAAAAAGCCTTTGCACGGAAACTTTTCACACACAAGAAACCACAAGAACACGCACACACCAAAGGCAAAAATACAACGAGAAACCACCAAGCGACAAAGCCTCTCGAGGAGAGAGAGCGGTGGCCGAAGCCACCTATGTTTGAGTTGGATGGTATGGCACCGCGAAGAATTATCCTAGGGCCCATGACCAAAACTCGTCTTTGAAGCACAAGTACCATTAAAAATGGCTAATGTGAAAGAGGTGATCGATTTATGCATAATGGGGGGAAGGAGAGTTCATTGAGAGAACAACACTCCCCCTATGTCCATGCCTACACCTAAACTAGACAACACGTTGAGTGTGGTGGGGGGTGTACGGGTTCAAGTCACATTGCTCAAATCAATTATATTTAGCTCATGCCTTAACTCGCGAAATCTTGCTTCATCCAAGGGCTTCGTGAAAATATCTACAAGTTTATCATGAGTGTTGACATACTTGAGCTCGATCTCCCCTCTCCTAATGTGATCCCGGATGAAGTGATACCGAATCTCAATGTGCTTCGTCTTGAAGTGTTGTACCGGGTTGAGAGAAATCTTGATGGCACTTTCATTATCACACCAAAGAGGCACTTTGTCACAAATGACACCGTACTCCTTTAAAGTTTGCCTCATCCATAGGAGTTGATCACAACAACTACCGGCCGCCACATACTCCGCTTCGGTGGACGAGAGGGACACACAACTTTGCTTCTTGGAAGACCAACTTACCAAAGAGCAACCAAGAAATTGGCACCCTCCGGAAGTGAACTTCCTATCCACTTTGTCCCCCGCCCAATCGGAATCCGTGAAACCTTCAAGCTTGAAATTTGCTCCTCTTGGGTACCATAAGCCAAAGTTTGGGGTATGAGCCAAATATCAAAAGATTCTCTTGACCGCCACATAGTGACTTTCCTTTGGTGCGGAACCGTGCACACATCCCCACACTCAACATGATATCCGGTCTAGATGCACAAAGGTAAAGCAAGGAGCCAATCATGGAGTGATATAAATTTTGATCCACCGCTTTACCATTGGGATCGATGTCAAGTTGGCACTTGGTAGGCATTGGTGTAGAAGCCAACTTGACATCACTTAGCTTGAATGTTTTAAGCATGTCTTGAGTGTATTTGGCTTGGTTGATGAAGGTTCCTTCTCTTTGTTGTTTGATGTCAAACCCAAGGAAGAACTTCAACTCTCCCATCGAAGACATCTTGAACTTGGAGGTCATGAGAGCGGCAAATTCCTCATTGAAAGCTTTGTTAGGAGAACCAAAGATAATATCATCAACATATAGTTGGCATACAAACAACTCCCCTTTGACCTTCTTAGTAAAAAGAGTGGGATCGATTTGTCCTACTTCAAATCCACGATCTTGTAGCAACTCGGTAAGGTGGTCATACCACGCACGTGGGGCTTGTTTAAGGCCATAGAGTGCCTTATCGAGTTGATACACATGATCCGGGAAGTAGGGGTCCTCGAACCCGGGGGGTTGCTTGACATAAACCAACTCATTAATGGGACCATTAAGAAAAGCACTTTTCACATACATTTGTTGCAACTTAAAGTTGTGATGGGAAGCATAAGCAATCAACAAACGAATGGATTCAAGATGAGCAACGGGAGCAAAGGTTTCACCGTAGTCGATGCCCTCGACTTGGGAGTAGCCTTGTGCTACCAATCTTGCCTTGTTGCGAATGATGTTCCCATGAGCATCTTGCTTGTTCTTGAAGATCCACTTTGTTCCAATGACGTTGTGGTTCCCCGAAGGTCTTGGCACCAATCTCCACACCTTGTTGTACTCGAAGTTGTTTAGTTCTTCATGCATGGCATTGAGCCAATCCGAGTCTTCGAGCGCCTCATAGACCTTTTGGGGTTCAACACAAGAGACAAACGCATGATGTTCACAATAGTTAGCTAATTGTCTACGAGTGCTTACCCCCTTTCTTAGACTTCCAACCACGTTTTCCATGAGATGGCCTTGGGTGGTGAGTTTGGAAGCAATCTTCACGGCACGACGCTCTAATTATTCCTCGGGTGTGGAAGGAGGAAGGTTAACTTGATCATCTTGAGCGCCGTCTTGAGCTTGCTCATGATCTTGAACTTGCTCGAGGGGGAGAACTTGACCTTGGGCATCATTTGGAGGTTCACCTCCATCTTGAGGTTGATCTTGCCCTTGGTCTTGTTCATGAAGGTGAGGGCCTTCACTTTGTTCTTCGGAAGCGTGTGGGTCTTGGGGAGGTGATGGCTCCACTTGAGTGGAACATTGTCCTTCTCCTTCGGCCACAAGGGGTTCCTCAATGGGTAGGATATGACCAATACCCATTCTTCTTATGGATTGGGGAGGAATTTCATCACCTACATCACAAGTACCACTTTGCTCCACTTGGGAGCCGTTATTTTCATCAAACTCTACGTTACACGTCTCCTCAATGAGTCGTTGGACTTGTTGAGAACATGGTAAGCATGAGAGTTTGTAGCATAACCAACAAATATGCCCTCATGAACTCTAGCTTCAAATTTAGTCAAACAAACACCTTTCTTGAGAATGAAACACTTACACCCGAACACCCGGAAGTACTTGAGATTGGGCTTGTTCCCGGTGAGTATCTCATACGGAGTCTTGTTCAAGCCTTTGCGGAGATAGAGCCGATTGGATGCATGACAAGCTGTGTTGATGGCTTCGGCCCAGAAGTTGTATGGAGACTTGAACTCCGCCATCATGGTCCTTGCCGCATCCATCAACGTCCGGTTCTTTCTCTCCGCAACACCATTTTGTTGAGGGGTATATGGTGCAGAATATTGATGCTTGATCCCTTCATCACTAAGAAACTCATCCAAGGTGTAGTTCTTGAACTCGGTGCCGTTGTCACTTCTTATTGTCAAGATCTTTGCATCATGTTGACGTTGAGCTTCATTTGCAAAGTCGATGATGGTTTGTTGGGTCTCACTCTTCCTCTTGAAGAAGTATACCCAAGTGTATCTTGAATAATCATCCACTATCACCAAGCAATACTTTCTACCCCCAAGACTATCAAAGGATGGGGGCCCAAAGAGGTCCATGTGAAGGAGCTCCAAGGGTCTCTTCGAGTAGATGATAGTCGTGGGAGGGTGAGCCGTCTCATGAAGCTTTCCTTCAATACAAGCACTGCAAACACGATCTTTGGCAAAACTAACATTCGTTAGTCCATGAACATGGTCCCCCTTGAGAAGACTTTGCAAAGATCTCATATTGACGTGGGTTAACGGCAATGCCAAAGCCATCCCACATCAACTTTAGCCATTAGGCATGTCGCGGTCTTAGTGGGTTGCTCCGAGAAGTTAACCACATAGAGGCCATTCTCGACATGCCCAACAAAGGCTACTTTAAGAGTCTTGCTCCACAAGAGGGCCACGGTATCAATATCAAAGAAGGTAGCAAAACCCATGAGTGCGAGTTGACGAACGGAAAGTAAATTGAACGCAAGGGACTCAACAAGCATGAATTTCTCGATCGTTAGATCATGAGAAATGACAACCTTGCCAATACCCAATACCTTAGAATGTGAGGCATCACCCCATTCGACATTGGTGGGCATAGATGGGATATTGTGCACGTCCACCACCAAGTCCTTGCTCCCGGTCATATGATTTGTTGCTCCACTATCGAGCAACCATGATCCCCCAACGGAAGCAAACCCCTACAAAGATCAATGCTTGGTTTTAGGTACCCATTGAGTAATGGGTCCTTTGATGTTAGTAACAAGGGTCTTAGGAATCCAAATAGACCATTCAATGTACTCATAAGGAGAACCAACAAATTTAGCATAAACATGTCCATCACTAGCACGGCACAACACATAAGAGGGGTTAAAGTCGCCGGCTTTGTTGGGAGAGATGGCATTGCGCTCTTTGGCTTCACCACTCTTCCCATTGTTCTTCTTCTCCTTAGGAGCACCTTCTCCCTCCTTCACAAAGGTTTGCGTGAGGGGAGGAGGTCGATTGGTCTTGCTCTTCTTCTCCTTGTTCTTCTTCTTGTTCTTGGGCTTGGGTGCGAACCCAACTCCCTCCTTGCCCACAACTTCCTTTTGATTGCTCAAAAGGTCATTTAGGTTCTTCTCGCCTTGTATGCATGACACAAGACCTTTCTCTAGTTGTTCCTTCAACTTGGCATTTTCCTCCACAAGATGCACATGCTCACAACATGGGTTAGTAGCATTTGCATTATCAATTAAGACCATGTGAGGAAATGTGGCCTTTTCCTTGGTTAGCTTAACTTGGAGTTGAGCATGAGACTCCTTGAGGGTGGCATGAGCACCTTTCAAGACCTTGTGGGCCTTGTCAAGTACATCAAACTCCTCCGTGAGTCTAACATGATCAACCCCAAGTTTAGCCTTCTCGGAAGCTAGAACACGAGACACAAGAAGAGCATGATCAAGATCTTTCTTTAGTTTAGCATGACCATCATTGTGTGACTCCTCAAGAGCTAAACGATGCCCATGCTCTTCCTCAAGAGCATTAGAGAGATCCGATATCTCATCGGCATAGTCACGACTATGACTTTCCATCTTAGTGATGGTTTCTTCATGAGCCTCGATCATGTCATTGGCTTCACCAAGTTGTTCCAAGAGAGCAACGAAATGCTTCTTGGATTTGCCCTTGAGCTTACTCATGAAGGACTCAAATTCATTGATCTCCTCATTAGACCCCTTACCATTATCAAAGTCATCCGTTGAAGGAGGGTTAGGAATAATGGTGGTTTTGATGTTGGGGGTTACCTTGTTGGTGGCCTTAGCCAGGAGGCACTTGGCGGTGATGTTCTCGTTAGGTGCATCGAAGAGAGACACCCGAGGGGTTGAGACAATGGCAACGGATGCCATGGCCATTGTTTCACCATCTTCATCATCATCGTCATCCTCACGGTATTCTTCTTGAACCACCAACCCGCGAGAAGGAGTCTTCTTGGTGAAGTTGTTCTTGTTGGGGAAGGACTTGGCTTTGTCTTTTCGAATGAACTTGCCACCATTGTCTTCCCGCTTCTTGTATGGACAATCCGCAACGAAATGGCTGACATTGCCACAGTTGAAACAAGTTCTGACTCGTTGCTTCCCCTTGAGGCCACTTGAGTTGTTCTTGTTGAAGTTGGGTCTTGTAGTCTTCTTACTCCAAAACTGTCTTGAGGCAAGAGCCATGTGCTCATGATAATCATACTTCGTGTCCTCGGGGTTGCTCTCCTCATCTTCCTCCTCTTCTTCTTCTTCCACACTAACCTTGGCCTTCAAGGCAAGATTGGGCTTCTTTGCCCTTTGGGAACGGAGCACCGCATTGTCGGCGGTCTTATCCAAGATGTTCATTGCAACAAACTCATCCAACACTTCACCAGAGGTCATGGAGTGGAAGTCCGGTCTTTGGCGGATGACGGAGGACATGGCCTTGTTGTAGGGCATCATGGCCTTGAGGAACTTGCGCTTGATCCAGTTGTCATCCATGTCCTTGCTCCCATGATATCGGAGTGCGACCGCAAGTTTGGTCACTCTTCGAAAGAGCTCACGAGGTTCTTCATCCTCTTTCATTGCAAACTCATCGGCTTCATCTTGCACCACTTCATAGTTGGAGCGTTGAATGCTAGCACTTCTTCGATACATACGCTCGACACACTTCCATGCTTCTTTAGCCATGACATGAGGTCGAAGATGAGGGAGATCTTCGGGAAGGATAGCAAGCACTCTCATTGAATTGATTGTCCACTTCTTCTCGAGGGGTGAAGTTACTTGGATCATGAGGATAGAAACCTTCTTCAATAATTCTCCAAAGGTTAGTATTCACATGTTTTAAATGACGCTTGAAGTGATAAACCCAAGAATCATAATCTTCATTTTCACATATTTAGGAGGAGGACTGGCATGATTCAAATGCGTAGAGGGGATCGGTCCTCTATACACCGGGGGTTCCACATGGGCATAGATGCCGGTGCCATTTCTACCACTAGTAGACGGACTCTTTTCACTATTAGCTTCCCCCTTGTTGGGGTTAGCATCCGTCACCTTGTTAGTGGGATCACCCACTTTCATCGGCGAGGTAGATAGTTTGAGTCCCTCTAGGAATTCAGTAAACATGCTTTTAACCTCGGCCGTCATGGAGGTTTTCAATGTGTCTAAAGCCACATTGAATTCCTCATGAGAGACCGAGGTTCCCCCTTCGGCCGAAGACGAGACGGGATTCACACCGGAGTGCTCCTCCGCACCGTCGTTGGTGTCAACCATACTCTTCGGACGGCAAAGTCCTTAATAAAGAGACGAGGCTCTGATACCAATTGAAAGGATCGATATGGTTGACTAGAGGGGGGGTGAATAGGCAACTAACAATTTTTAGACTTTTCTTTAACAATTTAAACCTTGCAATGAAATAGGTTGTCTAGATGTGCAACTACGTGGACAACCTATATGATGCAAAGACAATGAGCACACAAGCAAGCAATGGACATAGCACAAGTAAGCTTGCAAAAGTAAAGGGATAAGATAACCAAGAGTGGAGCCGGTGGAGACGAGGATGTGTTACCGAAGTTCCTTCCTTTTAAGGGGAAGTACGTCTCCGTTAGAGCAGTGTGGAGGCACAATGCTCCCCAAGAAGCCACTAGGGCCACCGTAATCTCCTCACGCCCTCACACAATGCGAGATGTCGTGATTCCACTATTGGAGCCCTTGAAGGCGGCAACCGGCCCTTTACAAACAAGATTGGGGCTATCTCCACAACACTTGGAGGCTCCCAATAATCCCGCGAAGCTTCACCACAATGGAGTATGGCTTCGAGGTGACATCAACCGTCTAGGGTGCTCAACACCCAAGAGTAACAAGATCCGCAAGGGATAAGTGGGGGGAATCAAATATCCTGTGGTGGAAGTGTAAATCGGGCACTTGTCACCCAATCCCGAGCAAATCAACAAGTTTGATTGGCTAGGGAGAGAGATCGAGTGAAAATGGAGCTTGGAGCAACAATGGAGCTTAGAGATGGAAGAGGTGGTCAACTAGAGGTAGAAGACACCCCTTATATAGTCGTGGACAAAATCCAACTGTTATCCACATGTTCAGCCCGCGTCACACGGTACTACCGCTCCAGGGGCACGGTACTACCGCGAGGTTGTGCGGTACTACCGTGGCTAACCATGGTACTACCGCGACAGCAACACAGGCCGGAACTAGCCTGATAAGGGGGCAGTACTACCGCTTGCGCGGTACTACCGCACCCACCTGCGGTACTACCGCAAGGCAGGAAAATCACGGCCTGGGAAGGGCACAGACTAAATTACATCCGTGCCTACTTCTGCTGAACCGGAGGAGGTACAAAAATCTGACGCGGTACTACCGCCCGCGAGGCGCGGTACTACCGTGCGGGCGCGGATGTAAAAAATTACATCCGCGCCTACTACCGCGACACTGCGGTACTAGGTAGGAGGGCCACGGTACTACGACTCCTAGGGAGCGGTACTACCGTGGGCCTCCATGGTACTACCGCGCTGGACGAGCGGTACTACCGTGGAGGGCGCGGATGTAAAAAATTACATCTGCCCCTACTACCGCACTAGAGCGGCACAAGGCCAGTGAGCCGCGGTACTACCGCTCCAGATGAGCAGTACTACCGTGACACACAGCGGTACTACCGCTTGTACTTGCGGTACTACCGCAAGCACAGCAGTAGTCGTCAGATTTCCGCACAACCAAGATAACAAAGGGAAGCTCCAAAATGCAGGGAAAGGAGGAACAAGTGTACGTGTTGATTCCACCCAAACATTTCCGACGCAGACCCCCTCTTAATAGTACGGCTCTCCTACGACTCAAATCCACCAAAGAGAAACGTAGAACAACGCCGACTTCAATAGTCTCCGAGGGGCACCGAATCGTCTCGTGCCTAGATATGAATAACCTGAGAAACTCAAGGCACATGATTAGTCCGCAAATGCATTGTCATCAATCACCAAAACACCTGAGGGAAAAATATGCCCTTACACGGGACATCTCTCGTACTTCCGCTTTCATGCTCGCCTCTCCCTGGTGGTAATCTCTCAACCTAGAACTCACGCTGGCCATGGCAGACGCAAGGGAACGATGATGAATGACTTGTTTGTTTTCGTGGATGAGGAGTTGAGGAGGAATGTGCAGTCATCTTGGAGTAGTAGTATTTATAACCAAGTACTGATATGCTCCTAAGTGGGATACCATTTAGGTTTTGATCGG
Organism: Triticum aestivum; assembly: GCF_018294505.1. Lineage (NCBI taxonomy): Eukaryota > Viridiplantae > Streptophyta > Magnoliopsida > Poales > Poaceae > Triticum > Triticum aestivum. The sequence goes on from NC_057801.1 coordinate 149,255,424, forward strand.
TGTGAACAGGTTTGCAATTAAATATAGCATGGTAGTAATTTGGAATGTGATGGGACACAGGCTCAAAATTTATTAACGGTTCTATAATTTCTAAGTGCGACACTATTCCCGGACAACGTAACGTGGGCACGCTTTCTCGGCCGCGTACGTGGCGTTTGCACCATAGGGTATACCACAATAGGCAATGTCAACACACATCTTGTTCCAAAAATCGTGTGCACTCGTTATTACCATTGTGCACACTTCTTTTAATTAGAATGTGTGCCCATCTAGCGCACACACGTTGATCTATCTAACTGTTTCTGTTTGTTGTGTCTAATCGCAAATAGTTCACCCGTGTGAAGTGTATGCCGTCAATCGTAGACACACGTTGGTCTGGCTGGCCGTTTCTATTGTGTTGCCTAATCGCAAATAGTTAAACTGTCTGAATCGTATGCCCTAAATTGCATACACCTTCATCTGGCTACCCATTCTGTTGTTCCGCCTCATCACAAACAGTTAATGTGACTGAACTGTACATTGTATATCGCACACGCCTTCATTTGGATGCCCGTTTCTGTTCTTCTTCCTCATCGCAAACAGTCCATTGAACTGATTCGTATGCCCCGCATCACACACGCAACTAAAATATGAACCGTGTTTGATGTATCCACCATCGTAAATGTTTTGCATCTTTTTTGACGGTTTTTTACATCACCTTTTGTGATTAATGCATCGCACACAGTTTTGTCGAAGGGTCTCAGGTCATAGTGTCGCATTAGGAGCATCCTACAGTAGTGATATGCCCTGCAAAAATAAGTTAGACGCCCTCTACTTTGTTGTTGCTAGTTTTACGTGGCTGCTACAGGCTTCTAGCAAGAACCATTCTTACCTACGCAAAAAACCACAACGGTGATTCATCAAGTTTGTAGATTTAACCTTCTTCAAGGACCGACAGTAGTCAAATTCGATTCAACTAAAGTAGGAGAAATAGACACCCGCCAACCTCCTTTAGGCAAAACTAGTTGCATGTCAGTTGGTGGAATCGGTCTCATGTGCATGGACATGTAAGGTTGGTCTGGACCACTTCATCCCAAAATACCATCGAATCAAAATAAGACGTTGGTGGTAAGCAGTATGACTATTACCGCCCACAACTCTTTGTGTTCTAATCGTGCATATCATCTATGCATAGACCTGGCTCGGATGCCACTGTTGGGAAACGTTGCATGGAAAACAAAAAAAATCTATGCACAAGCAAGATCTATCCATAGAGATGCATAGCAAAGAGTGGGAGAGTGTGTCTACATACCCTTGTAGACTATAAGCAGAAGCGTTTAGTAACGCGGTTGATGTAGTCGAACTTCTTCGTGATCCAACCGATCAAGTACCGAACGTATGACACCTCCGTGTTCAGCCCACGTTCAACTCGGTGATGTCCTCGCCTTCTTGATCCAGCAAGACAACAAAGTAGTGGATGAGTTCCAGCAGCACGACGACATGGTGACGGTGATGGTGAAGCTATCTCCGAAGGGCTTCGCCTAAGCACTACAAAAATATGACTGAGGGTGTAAATGGTGGAGGGGGCCGCCGCACACGGCTAAGAGATTGTTGTTGTTCTGTGTGGCGCCCCCCACATATATATGGGGGGGGGGTGAGGGGAGAGTCCAGGGGGCGCCCCAAGTAGGGCCGAATCCTACTTGGGGACTTCCCCAAGCCGCCCCTTCCTTAGTTGAGTGCGGGAGGAAGGCATGGGGAGGTGGCGCCCCCCCCCTTTCCTTTCTCTCGCGAGGAGGGAAAGGCAGGAGGGTCTCCTCTCCCCTTTCCTTCCCCTAGGGTCGTCCAGCCAAGGAGAGGGGCACGCCAGCCCCCTAGTGGGCTGGTCTATCCCCCTTTGGCCCATTAGGCCCATACACTTATCGAGGGTGTCCGGAACCCCTTCCGCTGCCCCGATGAATACCGGTGCACTCCAAAACTGTTCCAGTGTCTGAATACCATCATGCTATATATCAATCTTTACCTCCGGACCATTCTGTAGCTCCTCGTCATGTCCGTGATATCATCCAGGACTCCGAACAACATTTGGTCACCAAATCATATAACTCATATAACACTATATCATCAACGAACGTTAAGCGTGTGGACCCTACGGGTTTAAGAACTATGTAGACATGACCGAGAGACTTCTCCGGTTATTAACCAATAGCGGAACCTGGATGCCCATATTGACCCCCACATATTCTACGAACATCTCTATCGGTCGAACCGTTATGACAACATACGTAATTCCCTTTGTCCATCGGTATGTTACTTGCCCGAGATTCGATCGTTGGTATCTTCATACCTAGTTCAATCTCGTTATCGGCAAGTCTCTTTACTCGTTCCGTAATACATCATCTTGTAACTAACTCCTTAGTCACTTTGCTTGCAAGGCTTCTTATGATGTGTATGAAGGAAATATGCCCTAGAGGCAATAATAAAGTTGTTATTTCATATTTCCTTATTTCATGATAAATGTTTATTATTCATGCTAGAATTGTATTAACCAGAAACTTGATACATTAGTGGATACTGTCGGATATCGTGTTCTGAAAAAACCCATAATGTTCGAACTCTGGGGTGCGCGTGAAGATCTTCCCCCTACCGATCCACGTCCCAACACCTCGCTGAGAATCTAAGCTTAAACGATGAACAACTCAAGGGACACAAGGTTTATACTGGTTCGGGCCACCGTTGTGGTGTAATACCCTAATCCAGTGTGTGGTGTGGTGGATTGCCTCAGTGCTGATGATGAACAGTACAAAGGAAGAACAACCTCGCGAGAGGTGTTCTTGGGCTGGTGCGGTGAACTACTTAGGTGAGTTCGATCGCCTCTGGATCTGATGAGAACTCTCCCTCTCTAATATGGTGGCTATCTCTATATATAGAGGCCCTGGTCCTCTTCCCAAATATTGAGCGGGAAGGGCGCCAACAACGGCCATTTTGAAGGGGAACATCTAGTACAAGTTATCCTGACTAAAGTTGGTCTTCGGCTGCCAAAGGCACTAGTGATGATGCCGTCTTGGGCTCCACGGTGACCTCCGCCCTGCCGCTCTGCTGGTCTTGGTCTCGTTGCACTGAAATGGTAACCTTTGATTGATGCCTCGGTACTCCATGCCTGCGCTTGCCCCCTTTGCACCAAAGAGGAAACAAGGACACTGCACAGGCCGGCGCCCGCCTGGCGCTCGCCTGGCCTCGATCGTCATGGCTTGCTTCATGAGCACCTCGCGAGGTACTATTGCCTTGATCTCTCCGCTTCCTCGCGAGCCGCCCTGGTGAGTTCGTGCCTGAGGAAGCCTTGCATCATCCGCCCCGCGAGGCTTGGCCCCTCGCGAGGGTCTTGAGCTTGAGTTGATGAAGATGGGCCATACTGGGCCACCGCTTGAGCCACACCACAGGCCGCAGCCAGGCAAGTCTGGGGACCCCCATTCCCAGAATGACGACAGTAGCCCCGGGGCCTAAGGCGCGCTCGGACTTGGCTTACCAGCAAAGTGAAGGGGCAAGTGCGGGGCGCCGCATGCCCCAATTACCTGCGGCCTTGGTCACCGTGTGGTGGTTGATTGGACGTGGGCGTCTCCGCTTCCCCATGCTGCCTCGGCAACTGCCCGATTTGACGAGTCCCTGCTGCATGAAAAAAGAGTCATGATTACCTGCGATCGTGGAGGCTGACAGTTGGCCTCCCTTGGGTTATAAATGCGGGAGGGCGCAGGCCCCCGTTGCACATCTCCCTTCCCCGCTTGCTTCTTCTTCCTCCCTGCTCCAGTTGCCCGCCATGTCCCATGGCGCCGACGAAGGGGTCGCGGAGAAGGGAAAGGCTCGTCGGGAAGGGCCTGGCTCCCTTCCGCCCAAGCGCAGCCGTGGTCGCCCCCGCAAGCACCCCGCGACTCCTGTGGTGGCTCCTCGTGGTCGCGGCAGTGGGCCTTCACACGGTGACGACCGCCCGGTGGGTGAGGGAAGGCGCGTTGTGGCCGTGCTTCCACTTGGTAGAGGTGCTACCGGAGTTTGTCGTGTGGTCGGCGGACCCAACCGGTAGCTGGCTCCAGCTTCCCCGCTTCTTCGCCAGCAAACTCCTGGCTGGCGCTCCTGGCGGCTTCTAGCTCCAGGCGGATGGCTGCTGCAGCAGGGCTTCCTGGGTCTCGGTGGAGATCTCCGTCACCGGGAACATGGCCTTGGCCCGCGGCTGGCAGACGTTTGCTTGCGCCCGCGACCTGGGCCGGCGGTGCACCCTGCACTCAAGTTTGACGGCGAAGTGACCCTCTACGTGAGGGTGTTTGGAGAAGATGGCCGCCGTGCTGGGTGGTGCCCTGAAGACGATGATGGCGACCAAGTGCTGGGACTTGGCGACGGACGCCATGAGGACGAAGGCGAGCCTGCTGCCGGCGGTGCTCGCAGCTCGCCAAGCTTCAGTGGCTCCCCTTCTGGTGACAACTCCTCCAGCAGTGGCCGTGATCAACCACCGCGTCACCGCACTCGCTTCGAGGGTGGTAGCAAGTCATCCTGCCGTCGCGCCTCGGTGAAGCGTGAGGAGGAGTATGATTGAGCTCAGGAGGGCGGTGTGAATCCCTCCTCACGAGCCGTCGCCAGGCATGCCGCATTTATTTTGTTTATCTCCTTTTCTTGCTTAGAGAGAGAGAGAGAAGTATGGAGCCCCATGGGGGCGTGCTGGACTATTGCCCTGAATTACAATGCTATTTCTATTATTCCCATGCCATGTTGTGGTGTTGCGGCTGTGTGCGCGTGTGTAGGAACAACTTAGCTCGAGGGGCTCGATGCTGATTTCGCCTCGCGAGGTACCTGCCTGAGGCCTCGCCGGGCGTCTTGAAGTCTATAAAATTCAGCCGAGAGGATAGCTTTCGAACCTTAGTCGTGAGGGTGTCCGACTCAAGTCCTGTGTTCGTGTCACGATGCCCGTGGGGCACGGACAAGGAGGGGTGCTCCCGCTGTGAACTTGAGTGAGGTAGCCTCACAAAATTAGGCAAGAAAGTACTCGCGAGGGCTCCCGCGCAGCCCCCTCGGGAGGCTTGCGAAAGAGAGGGCGACCAGGCAAAAAAACCAAGACAAAGAATCACGGGCTAGTGACGGCAAACAACACTAAAAGCAACTCCAATAAACTCTTGAACGAGGGTGAACAAGCCAACTGCGGAAAGCAAATGAAAAGCCGCGTCCGGCACCTAATCTAGTCTTCGACATCTTCTCACCAGCGCGGAGCTAAGTGATGCCACTGGGCATGGGCGGGAGCCCCCGAGGCCCAAGGGCGGCACTCCGAAGACTCCGGGGCGTGTACAGCCCCAACTCATTATTACGTGAGAGTGTCACGGGCGGCGAGCTTCACAGGCATTGGCCTTCTTCACAGGCACCGGGCCTTTCTTGTGGCGACGAGCTTCACAGGCACTGGGCCTTCTTTGTAGGCACTAGGCCCTTCTTCACAGGCACCGGGCCTTCTTTACAGGCATTGGGCCTTACTTCAAGGGTAGAATCTCCGGGATGGGCGCCCCCTCCTGGGTTTCCAAGCATGCGGCGCCAAGTCTGGAAACACGAACAACCTTGAACGGGCCCTCCCACATGGGCGAGAGCTTCTGGAGTCCTTCCTTGGAGAGCACCCGCCCGAGCACGAGGTCACCTACCTCGAGAGTCCTAGGGCGGATGTTGTGGTACTGGTACCGCCGCAGCGCCTGCTGGTATCTTGCTGCTCGAAGCGTGTCCTCCCGACGGTGTTCCTCCCCCAGCACGAGATCCATCCCCCGCATGGCATCCTACTGCAGTTTATCAAACGCCAGGACCCGTGCAGAGCGACACGTGACCACGTGAGGGAGGACCGCTTCCACTCCATAGACGAGGAAGAATGGGGTTTCGCCGGCCGACTTGGTGGAGGTAGTGCGGATAGACCATAGCACGGACTGGAGCTCGTCATACCAGCCTGTGCCGTAGGCTTCCAGCTTCTTCTTGAAGGTCCTGGTTTTGAGGCCTATCAGGACCTCTGCATTGGCGCGTTCAGCCTGGCCGTTGCTCCGAGGGTGTGCCACTGAGGCGTAGCATATCTGCATTCCAAGGTTAGCACAATATGTTTTTATGAGATTGCTGGTGAACTGCGAACCGTTGTCGGTGATGATGCGATTAGGCACCCCGAATCGGCTCACGAGGCCCTTGATGAACTTGACTGCAAAGCCAGTTGGGATGGTGCGAACAAATTCCACCTCAGCCCACTTGGTGAACTTGTCAATGGCGACGTAGAGGTAGCGATAGCCCCCTGGCGCCCGGGGAAACGAGCCCAAAATGTCCAGCCCCCGAAACCACGAACGACCACGAGAGTGGAATGGTCTGCAGGCCCTGACCTTGCTGATGAATCTGCTTGGCGTGGAATTGATAGGCTTCGCAAGCCTTCACCAGCTCGATTGCGTCGTTGAGTGCTGTAGGCCAATAGAACCCACTACGAAACGCCTTGCCGGCGAGGGACCGTGATGACAAGTGGTGCCTGATAACCCACAAGTATAGGGGATCGCAACAGCTTTTGAGGGTAGAGTATTCAACCTAAATTTATTGATTCGACACAAGGGGAGCCAAAGAATATTCTTGAGTATTAGCAGTTGAGTTGTCAATTCAACCACACCTGGATAACTTAGTATCTGCAGCAAAGTGTTTAGTAGCAGAAGTGGTATGATAATAATAGTAATGGTAGCAAAAGTAAAGATAAATGTTTTTGGGTTTTTGTAGTAGTTGTAACAGTAGCAACGGAAAAGTAAATAAGCGAAGAACAATATATGAAAAGCTCGTAGGCAATGGATCAGTGATGGATAATTATGCGGGTGCGATTCCTCATGCAATAGTTATAACATAGGGTGATATAGAACTAGCTCCAATTTCATCAATGTAATGTAGGCACGTATTCCGTAAATAGTCATACGTGCTTATGTAAAAGAACTTGCATGACATCTTTTGTCCTACCCTCCAGTGTTTAGCGGGGTCCTTACGGAAACTAGGGGATATTAAGACCTCCTTTTAATAGAGAACCGGAACAAAGCATTAACACATAGTGAATACATGAACTCCTCGAACTACGGTCATCACCGAGAAGTATCCTGATTATTGTCACTCCGGGGTTGTCAGATCATAACACATAATAGGTGACTATAGACTTGCAAGATAGGATCAAGAACACACATATATTCATGAAAACATAATAGGTTCAGATCTGAAATCATGGCACTCGGGCCCTAGTGACAAGCATTAAGCATATCAAAGTCATAGCAACATCAATCTCAGAACATAGTGGATACTAGGGATCAAACCCTAACAAAACTAACTTGATTACATGGTAAATCTCATCCAACCCATCACCATCCAGCAAGCCTACGATGGAATTACTCATGCACGGCGGTGAGCATCATGAAATTGGTGATGGAGGATGGTTGATGATGACGACGGCAATGAACCCCCCTCTCTGGAGCCCCAAACGGACTCCAGATCAGCCCTCCCGAGAGAGATTAGGGCTTGGCGGCGGCTCCATGTCGTAAAACGTGATGAAACTTTCTCCTCGATTTTTTTCTCCCCGAGACGTATATATGGAGTTGGAGTTGAGGTCGGAGGAGGTCCAGGGGGCCCATGAGATAGGAGGGCGCGCCCTAGGGGGGGGGCACCCCCCCTGTCTTGTGGACAGCCCGTGGGCCCCCTGGCCTTGACTCTTTCGCCGAAAATTCTTATTAATTCTGAAAAGTGCCTCCGTGGATTTCCAGGACATTCCGAGAACTTTACTTTTCTACACATAAAACAACATCATGGCAGTTCTGCTGAAAACAGCGTTAGTCCGGGTTAGTTTCATTCAAATCATGCAAGTTAGAGTCCAAAACAAGGGCAAAAGTGTTTGGAAAAGTAGATACGCTGGAGACGTATCAACTCCCCCAAGCTTAAACCTTTGCTTGTCCTCAAGCAATTCAGTTGATAAACTGAAAGTGATAAACAAAAACTTTTACAAACTCTGTTGCTCTTGTGGTTGTAAACATGAAAAGCCAGCATTCAAGTTTCAGCAAATATTGTGAATTAACCATACTCACAATAACACACAGGTCTCACAATTACTCATATCAATAACATAATCAACTAGCGAGCCATAATAATAAAACTCGGATGACAACACTTTCTCAAAATAACCATAACATGATATAACAAAATGGTATCTCGCTAGCCCTTTCTGAGACCGCAAAACATAAATGCAGAGCACCTTTAAAGATCAACGACTGACTAAACATTGTAATTCATGGTAAAAGAGATCCAGTCAAGTCATACCCAATATAATCCAATAATAATGAATGCAAATGACAGTGTGCTCTCCAGCGGGTGCTTTTTAATAAGAAGGATGATGACTCAACATAAAAGTAAATAGATAGGCCCTTCACAGAGGGAAGGAGGGATTTGTAGAGGTGCCAGAGCTTGATTTTAAAATAGAGATTGAATAACATTTTGAGCGGCATACTTTCGCTGTCAACTCAACAACTAAGAGATGGCTGTATCTTCCATACTACATGCATTAAAGGCAGTTCCCAAATAGAATGGTAAAGGTTTATATTCCCCCAACCACCAACAAGCATCAATCCATAGCTTGCTTGAAACAACGAGTGCCTCCAGCATACAACAACCCTGGGGGAGTTTTGTTTAATTATTTTGATTTTCTTTGATCTTTTTGGATCATGGGACTGGGCATCCCGGTTACCGGCCCTTTCTCGTGAATGAGGAGCGGAGTCCACTCATCGTGAGAATAACCCACCTAGCATGGAAGATATAGGCAGCCCTAGTTGAAACATGAGCTGCTCGAGCATACAAAACATAATTTCATTTGAAGGTTTGGAGTTTGGCACATACAAATTTACTTGGAACGGCAGGTAAATACCGCATATAGGAAGGTATAGTGGACTCATATGGAACAACTTTGGGGTTTAAGGAGTTTGGATGCACAAGTAGTATTCCCGCTTAGTACAGGTGAAGGCTAGCAAAAGACTGTGAAGCGACCAACTGAGAGAGCAACAACAGTCGTAAGCATGCATTAAAATTAATTCACACCGAATACAAGCATGAGTAGGATATAATCCACCATGAACATAAATATCGTGAAGGCTATGTTGATTTGATTCAACTACATGCGTGAACATGTGCCAAGTCGAGTCACTTAATACATTCAAAGGAGGATACCATCCCATCATACCACATCATAATCATTCTAATAGCATGTTGGCATGCAAGGTAAACCATTATAACTCATAGCTAATCAAGCATGGCACAAGCAACTATAATCTCTAAATGTCATTGCAAATATGTTTACTTCATAATAGCTGTCTCAGGAACGATGAATCATCATATTTACAAAAACAAGAGAGGTCGAGTTCATAGCAGCTTTTCTCATCCCAATAAGTCCATCATATATCGTCATTATTGCCTTTCACTTGCACGACCGAATGATGTGTATAATAATAAGAGTGCACGTGCATTGGACTAAGCTGGAATCTGCAAGCATTCAACTCAAGAGAGAAGACAGGGTAATATGGGCTCTAAATTAAATAAACAATCATGCATATAAGAGCCACTAAGCATTTTCAATATGGTCTTCTCGACCCCCAAAAAGAAAGAAAATAAAATAAAACTATTTACACGGGAAAGCTCCCAACAAGTAAAAGAAGAATGAGAAATATTTTTGGGTTTTCATTTTAATTTCTACTACAAGCAAGGAAATTAAACTAACTAATTTTTTTGGTTTTTCTTAAGTTTATCAAACACACAAGAAGAAAGCTACAAAAAGAAATTTAAACTAACATGGATAATACAATGAAAGAGTATGAGCACCGACGACTAGTGTGTGAACATGAATGTAAAGTCGGTGAGAAATACGTACTCCCCCAAGCTTAGGCTTTTGGCCTAACTTGGTCTAATACCAAGGACCGCCGCTACTCTCCCCGGTGTAGTGGGAGGTGTAATCAGGATACCACTGGCTAGTCATCTCCGGATCCCACTTGACAGATGATGCACGATAAGGGTCCAGCTCAAGTTCAGGTTCTAGAGTAAAAGCTTGGGCTAGATGGTTGTTCACCGCCTCCGGCGTGACAAGATGACTTTCTGCAAGCAAATCAAATTACAGAGATGCAGGCAAAATAATGAACTCAAAGTGTTTCTTATTGAATCTAAGTCTATACAGGAGCATCTTTTCTTCGTTGTCAACAATAAACTTGTGTGCTACCATGCTCTTGTAATCTAAAATGTGAGGAAGTAATTTTGTCTCCTCCTCCTCAAGGTGCCTAATGGGTATCTAAAAATGTTTAGCAAGACATGCAACATAGATACCTCCAAATATGGGGCCTTTTGTACGATTCAGGGATAGCCGTTTAGCAACGACGACACCCATACAAAAAGTATTGTCTCCCAGCAAAGCATGTTGAAGAATAATAATATCTGGAACGCTCAAATTTCCACTATTCCCACGACCAATCAAGCATCTACTAGAAAATATGGCAAAGTAGCGTAAAACAGGAAAGTGTATGCTAGAGACTTTTGCTTCAGAGCCCTTCTTTGGCTCTTCTACATCAATAGTTTTAACGAAGCCATCCACATCTTCACGATGGGGTTCCTCTAATTCTCCCTCATAAGGTATCCTACATACCGCGCAAAAATGACGTAAAGACATTTCTTTGAATTCATCATATAAATGAAATGATACTGCAGGCGGTGACTTCTTAGGATAATAATAAAAGTTTTGCATGAAAGTATTGGTAAGTAAGAGATACCGATCGATTCGGTCGTTCATGAAACCGGTGAGGCCTGTAGTCTCGATTAAAGCATAAAAGTCTTCATGAATTCTGGCTTCTTTCAAGAAATCCTCACATGGCCATTCGCACGACCGTACTTCCGCTAAGCGAGGAAGATTATACTTGGGTTTTTCCTTCTCTTTGTCTTGTTTTTCCTTAGAGCTTTGGCTAGAAGAGCCTTTAAAGAACCTCCTTAACATTTTCTAAAATTTCTGAAATTTTAGTAACTTCAAAATTAAAGTGAATAAAACTAAACAAGATTGATAGCAACTACTCCTAGAAGTGCCTAGAGCCTATATCATGCATTGGAATTGCTTGGGACCTCAAAAATTTAACATGCAAGCTTAAGAACATGGTCACCTATGCAGCAAAAATTTGCAATGAATAAAGCACTAGAACAAAAACTAATTGGACCAATGGAGGATTCACATACCAAGCAACAATCTCCCAAGGCAGTTTTGCGAATGGAGCTTTGAGCTAAGAGATCGAAAATCGCAGCAAAACGAGCTAGAACTCGGGCTTGAGCTGGATGGGGATTTTTTTGGGTAGAAGATGAAGTGTGTGGGTGCTGGCATAAGTGGAGGGGAGCCACCAGGGGCCCACGAGACAGGGGGGCACGCCCTATAGGGGGGGCACCCTCCTCTCCCGTGGCCTGGTGCTTGGCCCTCATGCAGTGTTTTTAGTGCCTAAAATCCTCAAATATTCCAGAAAAAATCATACTAAATTTGCAGGGCATTTGGAGCACTCTTATTTTCGGACTATTTTTTAATGCATGGATAATTCAGAAAACAGACAGATAATACTATTTTTGCTTTATTTATTCTAAATGACAGAAAAGTAAAAAGAGGGTACAGAAGGTTGTGCCTTCTAGTTTCATCCATCTCGTGATCATCAAAAATGAACCCACTAACAAGGTTGATCAAGTCTTGTTAACAAACTCATTCCGAATAACACGGAACCGGAGAAATTTCGAATAACACTAAGTTACCTCAACGGGGATATGGAAATCCCTAACAATAAGAATATCATACTTTTTCTTGACAGTAGGGAGAGGAAATTCAAAACCTCCAAAAATGATAGTTGGAACTTTTTCAATAGAATTGATGCTATGAACTTGAGATTGTTTCCTCGGAGAGTGTACCGTATGCTCATTACCATTAACATGAAAAGTGACATTGCCTTTGTTGCAATCAATAACAGCCCCTGCAGTATTAAGAAAAGGTCTACCAAGGATAATAGACATACTATTGTCCTCGGGAATATCAAGAATAACAAAGTCCGTTAAGATAGTGACATTTGCAAACACAACAGGCACATCCTCACAAATACCGACAGGTATAGCAGTTGATTTATCAGCTATTTGCAAAGATATTTCAGTAGGTGTCAACTTATTCAATTCAAGTCTATGATATAAAGAGAGAGGCATAACACTAACACCGGCTCCAAGATCACATAAAGCGGTTCTAACATAATTTCTTTTAATGGAGCATGGTATAGTTGGAACACCCAGATCTCCAAGTTTCTTTGGTATTCCACCCTTAAAAGTGTAATTAGCAAGCATGGTGGAAATTTCAGCTTCCGGTATCTTTCTTTTATTTGTGATGATATCCTTCATATACTTAGCATAAGGATTTACTTTCAGCATATCAGTTAAGCACATACGTAAGAAAATAGGTCTAATCATTTCAGCAAAGCGCTCAAAATCCTCATCATCCTTTGACTTGGATGGTTTAGGAGGAAAGGGCATGTGTTTCTGAACCCATGGTTCTCTTTCTTTACCGTGCTTCCTAGCAACAAAATCTCTCTTATCATAACGTTGATTCTTTGATTGCGGGTTATGAAGATCAACAACAGGTTCAATCTCTACATCATTGTCTTTGCTAGGTTGAGCATCAACATGAACATTATCATTAACATTATCACTAGGTTCATGTTCATCACCTGATTGAGTTTCAGCATCAGAAATATAAATATCATTGGTATTCTCGGGTGTATCTACAGTAGGTTCACTAGAAGCATGCAAAGTTCTATCATTTTTCTTTTTCTTCTTTTTAGAAGAACTAGGTGCCTCTAAATTATTTCTCTAAGAATCTTGCTCGATTCTCTTAGGGTGGCCTTCAGGATACAAAGGTTCCTGAGTCATTCTACCAGTTCTAGTAGCCACTCTAACAGCAAAGTCATTTTTATCATTCAATTCCTCAAGCAAATCATTTTGAGCTTTAAGTACTTGCTCAGCTTGGGTAGCAACCATAGAAGTATATTTGCTAACGCGGTGAAGTTCATCTTTAACTCTAGCCAGATTATCACCTACGCGTCCTATCTCGAAAGCATTTTTCTTTAACTCTCTACCAAGATAAGCATTAAAACTTTCTTGTCTAGCCATAAAGTCATCAAATTCATCTAAGCATGGGCTATGAAATTTAGTAGAGGTTATTTCAACTTTATCATATCTATAGAGAGAATTTACCTTCACTACCTGTGTCGGGTTATCAAGACAATGTAGTTCTTTAGGTGATAAATTAAGACCATGTATTTCTTCAATAGGAGGTAAATTCTTAACATCTTCAGCTTTAATACCTTTTTCTTTCATTGATTTCTTTGCCTCTTGCATATCTTCAGGACTGAGAAATAAAACACCTCTCTTATTCGGAGTGGGTTTAGGAATAGGCTCAGGAGTTGGCTCAATTGGTTCAGGAATTACTTCCGGAACTGGCTCGGGAAGAGTCCAATTATTTTCATTAGTCAACATATTATTCAATAATATTTCAGCTTCATCGACTGTTCTTTCCCTAAAAACACAACCAGCACAACTATCCAAGTAGTCCTTGGAAGCATCGGTTAGTCCATTATAAAAGATATCAAGTATTTCATTTTTCTTAAGAGGATGATCAGGCAAAGCATTAAGTAACCGGAGAAGCCTCCCCCAAGCTTGTGGGAGACTCTCTTCTTTGATTTGCACAAAACTATATATTTCCCGCAAGGCAGCTTGTTATGAGCAGGGAAATATTTAACAGAGAAGTAATAAATCATATCCTGGGGACTACGCACACAACCAGGAGCAAGAGAATTATACCAAGTCTTAGCATCACCCTTTAATGAGAAAGGAAATATCTTAAGGATATAAATAGCGAGACTTCTCATCATTAGTAAACAGGGTGGTTATATCATTTAACTTGGTAAGATGTGCCACGACAGTTTCAGATTCAAGGCCATAAAAAGGATCAGATTCAACTAAAGTAATAATATCAGGATCAACAGAGAATTCATAATCCTTATGAGTAACACAGATAGGTGAAGTAGCAAAAGTAGGATCGGGTTTCATTCTAGCATTAAGAGACTGCTGCTTCCATTTAGCTAATAATTTCTTAAGATCATTTCTATCATTGCAAGCAAGAATTTCCATAGCAGCTGTTTCATTCATAACATAACCCTTAGGAACAACAGGTAAAACATAATCATTTGGGGGACCTTCATCATCACTATCATCAGTAATAGAATCTTCAGTAATTTCATTCCCCCTAAATCTAGCAAGTTCTTCATCTAGAAATTCACCTAATGGCAAAGTAGTATCACGCACAGAAGTAGTTTCATCATGGATAGCAGAAGTGGCATCATCAATAACATGCGACATATCATAATTCATAGCAGTAGTATGTTTAGGTGTCGCAAGCTTACTAATAACGGAAGGAGAATCTAGTGCAAGGCTAGATGGCAGTTCCTTACCTCCCCTCGTAGTTGAGGGCAAAATAGTAGTTCGATCGTCTTTCAAGTTCTTCATAGTGATCAACAGATATAAATCCCAAGTGACTCAGAGAATAGAGCTATGCTCCCCGGCAACGGTGCCAGAAATTAGTCTTGATAACCCACAAGTATAGGGGATCACAACAGCTTTCGAGGGTAGATTATTCAACCCAAATTTATTGATTCGACACAAGGGGAGCCAAAGAATATTCTTGAGTATTAGCAGTTGAGTTGTCAATTCAACCACACCTGGATAACTTAGTATCTGCAGCAAAGTGTTTAGTAGCAGAAGTGGTATGATAATAATAGTAACGGTAGCAAAAGTAAACATAAATGTTTTGGGGTTTTTGTAGTAGTTGTAACAGTAGCAACGGAAAAAGTAAATAAGCGAAGAACAATATATGAAAAGCTTGTAGGCAATGGATCAGTGATGGATAATTATGCCGGATGCAATTCCTCATGCAATAGTTATAACATAGGGTGATATAGAACTAGCTCCAATTCATCAATGTAATGTAGGCATGTATTTCGTAAATAGTCATACCTGCTTATGGAAAAGAACTTGCATGACATCTTTTGTCCTACCCTCCCGTGTTCAGCGGGGTCCTTATGGAAACTAAGGGATATTAAGGCCTCCTTTTAATAGAGAACCGGAACAAAGCATTAACACATAGTGAATACATGAACTCCTCGAACTACGGTCATCACTAAGAAGTATCCCGATTATTGTCACTTCGGGGTTGTCGGATCATAACACATAATAGGTGACTATAGACTTGCAAGATAGGATCAAGAACACACATATATTCATGAAAACATAATAGGTTCAGATCTGAAATCATGGCACTCGGACCCTAGTGACAAGCATTAAGCATAGCAAAGTCATAGCAGCATCAATCTCGAAACGTAGTGGATACTAGGGATCAAACCCTAACAAAACTAACTTGATTACATGGTAAATCTCATCCAACCCATCACCGTCCAGCAAGCCTACGATGGAATTACTCACGCGCGGTGGTGAGCATCATGAAATTGGTGATGGAGGATGGTTGATGATGACGACGGCGATGAATCACCCTCTCCGGAGCCCCGAACGAACTCCAGATCAGCCCTCCCGAGAGAGATTAGGGCTTGGCGGCGGCTCCATGTCGTAAAAGGCGATGAAACTTTCTCCTCGATTTTTTCTCCCCGAGACGATATATATGGAGTTGGAGTTGAGGTCGGAGGAGGTCCAGGGGGCCCACGAGATAGGAGGGTGCACCCTAGGGGGAGGGCACCCCCCTGTCTTATGGACAGCCCGTGGCCCCCCTGGCCTTGATTCTTTCGCCAAAAATTCTTATTAATTCTGAAAAGTGCCTCCGTGGATTTCCAGGACATTCCGAGAACTTTTCTTTTCTACACATAAAACAACATCATGGCAGTTCTGCTGAAAACAACGTCAGTCCGGGTTAGTTTCATTCAAATCATGCAAGTTAGAGTCCAAAACAAGGGCAAAAGTGTTTGGAAAAGTAGATACGTTGGAGTTGTATCAGTGCCCACAGTCTCCACCATGAATGTCTGCCAGCAACTCCTTCCCCTGTTCCCTGAAGACGCAACGCAAGGAAACACCGTTGGGCCGCTTCCGGTAGAGTTCTCCGTCTTGGATGCAGTAGGACGTGGCCTGCCGGGCCACGCATTCTGCGTCCTCTTCTTTCTCTGGTAGAGTCCCTTGCATTAGGTAGTCCTTGAGCTCCGCAGTCCAACATCCTTCCTGAGGCCCCAGCGCCAGGAGCAAGCATGCTCCTGTGCGGTTGTGGGAGTTCCTCCCAAGGTTGCACTGTGCTTGATAGTGACGGTACTGCTGAGGATTTGAAGACACGTTCCTCGAAAACGCCAGGCTCCTGAGGTTGCCGCCTCGATGCCCTCTTGGCGATGTCATCAGCCTCCTGATTGGTGCCGCGAGGCACATGCTGCAGCTCCAGCCCCAAAAACTGCTTTTCCATGTTACGCACTTCTGCAAGATACGCCTCCATGTGCTCATCCTTGGGCTCGTATACTTTGTTGGAGAAGTTGACGAGGAGCTGTGAGTCACCCTTGATGATGAGGCGCTTCACCCCAAGTGCGTCCGCGGCCTTCAAGCCTACTATGAGGCCCTCGAATTCTGCTATGTTGTTGGAAACCTTTTCACCCTCCTGGAAACAGAGCTGCACTCCTGGGTGGGGGATATAAGGACTGTGCCGGCCCCTGCGCCATGCCGCGAGAATGCTCCATCGAAGTGCATAACCCAGCCGTCTGGTGCTTCGCTTCCTCGGGAAATTGACCGATCGTCGCCTGCTTCGAGCCCTGGTGCCTCTGTCCATTCTGCCACAAAATCTGCAAGTGCGGCTCCTTTGACGACTCTAGTTGTGTTGAATTCTAACTAAAACGCTTGTAGCTCGATGTTCCATTCAGCGACCCTTCCAGCGGAGTTGGGACTCCTGAGCACCCTCTCCAATGGGTAGGCTGAGACAACCTTGATGGGGTGACCTTGGAAGTAGTGCCACAGCTTCCGAGAAGTCACCAATAGCGCGAGCAAGACCTTTTGAGGCATGGGGTACCATGACCTTGCATCCCGCAGCATCGTGCTGACGAAATACATGGGATGCTCGACAAGGGTGGGCGCGCTGATGGATCCCGCACCCTCTGGAGAGTCAAGCACCTCCTGAGACATTAGAGCCCCCGGCTCCTGACTGCCTGGTGAGACCCCCTTAGTTCCGGAGGCGTCTTCCTGTTGAGGCTGGTCCCCATCTGCCGAGGCCATGGCCCTCACGAGGCCTTCCTGGCCTTGAGCCTCCGCGGTCGAGGTCACGAACGATGTGGCCTTGACCCGGCGCTCCTCTCGAACCGCCACCAGAGCTGCGTTGGCAGAGTAGGGTGTGGCAACAAGGTAGAGCACCAAGGGCTCCTAAGGGCGTGGAGCCACCATCACAGGAGGGCTGGTCAGGTACTTCTTGAGATCTTGGAATGCTTTGTCAGCCTCTTGAGTCCACTCTAATGGACCCTTCTTCTTCATTAGCTTGAAGAAGGGCAGGGCACGTTCCCCCAGCTTGGAGATGAAGCTCCCTAACGTGGTCACTTGCCCGGTGAGCTTCTGCATTTCCCTGAGGGTTTGCGGTGGACTCATGTCTTCGATTTCCTTGACCTTCTTTGGGTTAGCCTCAATGCCTCTATGGGACACGAGTAAACCCGGAAGCTTGCCAGAAGGAACACCGAACACGCACTTCTCCAGGTTGAGCCGCAATTCCACTTTACGAAGGCTCGCAAAGGTTTCTTCCAGGTCCTGTATCAGGGTCCTGGCCTCCCGAGACTTCACCATGATGTCGTCGACGTAGGCCTCGGCGTTTCTCCCGAGCTGTCGGCCCAAGGCAATATGCATCATTCGCTGAAAGGTTGTGCCTGCATTGCACAATCCAAACGGCATGCAGGTGTAGCACTACACCCCGCACAGGGTCAGGAAAGCCGTTTCTCCACATCTTCCACTACCATCTTGATTTGGTGATAGCCCGAGAAAGCATCCAGGAAGCACAACAGGTCGCACTCAGCGGTGGAGTCGACGATTTGGTCGATGCGGGGGAGCGGGAACGGATCTTGAGGGCAAGCCTTGTTGAGGTTGGTGAAGTCGATGCACATGCGCTCCTTTCCTCCCTTCTTCAGAATGACACAAGGTTGGCCAGCCATTCCGGATAGCGAACCTCGTGAATGACTCCCGCAGCTTCTAGCTTGCGGGTTTCTTGGACGATGAAGGCCTGCTTCTCGGTGGACAGGCGCCTTGCTTTCTGCTTCACGAGGCGCACATTGGGGCACACGTTCAAGTGGTGCTCGATCACCTGCCATGGGACCCCTGCTAGCTGCTTGGGCTCCCACGCGAACACCTCCTTGTTCGCGTGCAAGAATTTCACTAGAGCCTCCTCTTGCTCGGGGTCAAGATTGGCACCTATGGTGAAGGTGGTGCCAGAGGATCCATCTTCATCGACTGGTACCTGCTTAGTCTCCGCCTTGTCTTGGGTGAATAGCTGCTTCTTCTTGGTTGGTGCAACCCCCCTTGGCCTTGAGGGCGTCGGCACTGGTGGGCTGCACCACTGTGGCTGCCTTAAGGCGAGCTTGAGCGCCTGCAGAGCATCCTTCGTATCTCCAGCTACGGTGAGGACGCCGCTGCTCCCGGGCATCTTCATGAGGTTGTAGGCCGAGTGAGTCGCTGCTATGAACTGGGCCAAGGCAGGGTAGCCGAGGATGGAGTTTTACGGGAGGCTGATGGGGGCGATGTCAAAATCGACCAGCTCCGTGCGGAAGTTGTCGTAGGTGCCAAAGGTCACCGGGAATCGGATCTGCCCCAGGGAGCTGGTGGAACTGCCTGCGACGCCCGAGAAGGACTTGCTGGGTCGGAGTCACTCCAGGGGCACATGGAGGAGGCTAAAGGCCTCCACCAAGAGCACGTTCAGGCTGGCACCACCGTCGATGAGGGTCCTGGTAACGACCACCTGGCAAATGGTGGGAGTGCAGAGCATCGGGAGCGCACCCGAGAAGGCGGTGCTCGCGGGGTGATCGTCCAAGCTAAAGGTCAGGTCGGCCTCGGGTGCCACCCAACCTGAAGGAGCTTCGTGGCTCGTGAGGGCGCCGCCGATCTGGTGGATGAGCGGCTTGACGTGGAGGCTCGAGGGTGGTGCTTGCGAGCCGCCCAGGAGAGCTGCGACGATCGGGGGCGCCGGCGCATCATAATGGGCGAGGAAGAGGTTGTGCAGCTCCTCCCAGGAGGCCACTGAAGCCGTCGGTAGGTGGAGCAGCCACATGCACGAAACACCGGTGAGGGCCATGGGAAGCCAGTTAGCCATGACCCTGTCATCGCCCCCGGCCTTGAGGAGGGCCTCCTCATACGCCAGCAGGAAAGCTAGCGGATCTGCCGCTCTGTCGTAGCGCGGCTGCATCTCTGGCTTGAACTTGTTCGGCCACTGCACCTGTCGCAAGGCAGGGGCCAAGGCTCGGAGCCCCCTGGCCCCAGTGCTGGCGTTGGTAGCCGGAGCAGGCGGCACATTGTCCGCCATGAGGGCGAAGTGCGGTGTTGATGGAGAGCGTGTCAACGGAAGGGAGAGCTCCGGCGCACCCCTACTTGGCGTGCCAAATGTTGGATATCGGGTTCCGGCAAAACCCTTAAGGTTCAAACTCTGGGGTGCGCACGAAGATCTTCCCCCTACCGATCCACGTCCGAACGGCTCGCTGAGAATCTAAGCATAAACGATGAACAACTCAAGGGACACAAGGTTTATACTGGTTTGGGCCACCAATGTGGTGTAATACCCTAATCCAGTGTGTGGTGTGGTGTATTGCCTCAGGGGCTGATGATGAACAGTACAAAGGAAGAACAACCTCGCAAGAGGTGTTCTTGGGCTGGTGCGGTGAACTACTTGGGTGAGTTCGATCGCCTCTAGATCTGATGAGAACTCTCCCTCTCTACTGTGGTGGCTATCTCTATATATAGAGGCCCTGGTCCTCTTCCCAAATATTGAGCGGGAAGGGCGCCAACAATGACCATTTTGAAGGGGAACATCTAGTACAAGTTATCCTGATTAAAGTTGGTCTTCGGCTGCCAAAAGCACTGGCGATGACGCCGCTCCACGGTGACCTCTGCCCTGCTGCTCTGCTGGTCTTGGTCTCGTTGCACTGAAATGGTAACCTTTCCCTGATGCCTCGGTACTCCACACCTAGGCTTGCCCCCTTTGCGCCAAAGAGGAAACAAGGACACTGCATAGGCCGATGCCCGCCTGGCACCCGCCTGGCCTTGATCGTCATGGCTCGCGTCATGAGCACCTCACGAGGTACTGTTGCCTTGATCTCTCCGCCTCCTCGCGAGCTGGCCTGGTGAGGCCGTGCCTGAGGAAGCCTTGCGTCGTTTGCCTCGCAAGGCTTGGCCCCTCGCGAGGGTCTTGAGCTTGAGTTGATGAAGACGAGCCATTCTGGGCCACCGCTTGAGCCACGCCGCAGGCTGCAGGCAGGCAAGTCTGGGACCCCCGTTTCCAGAACGCCGACAGATACATAGACAAAATATTGTGTCCCTAGTAAGCCTCTACTAGACCAGCTCGTTGTCATTTGATAAACGTGATCACATCATTAGGAGAATGATGTGATGGACAAGACCCATTCGTTAACTTAGCATTATGATCGTTCAGTTTTATTGCTATTGCTTTCTTCATGTCAAATACATATTCCTTCGACTATGAGATTATGCAACTCCCGAATATCGGAGGAATGCCTTGTGTGCTATCAAACGTCACAACGTAACTGGGTGATTATAAAGATGCTCTACAGGTATCTCCGAAGGTGTTTGTTGGGTTGGCATAGATCGAGATTAGGATTTGTCACTCTGAGTATCGGAGAGGTATCTCTGGGACCTCTCGCTAATGCACATCATAAGAAGGCTTGCAAGAAAAGTGACTAATGAGTTAGTTGCAGGATGATGTATTACAGAACGAGTAAAGAGACTTGCCAGTAACGAGATTGAACTAGGTATGAAGGTACCGACGATCGAATCTCGGGCAAGTAACATACCGATGGACAAAGGGAATAAAGTATGTTGTCATAACGGTTCGACCAATAAAGATCTTAGTAGAATATGTGGGAGACAATATGAGCATCCAGGTTCCGCTATTGGTTCTTGACCGGAGAGGTGTCTCGGTCATGACTACATAGTTCTTGAACCCGTAGGGTCCGCACGCTTAACATTAGATGAC
Source organism: Triticum aestivum (assembly GCF_018294505.1). Lineage (NCBI taxonomy): Eukaryota > Viridiplantae > Streptophyta > Magnoliopsida > Poales > Poaceae > Triticum > Triticum aestivum. The sequence continues at coordinate 149,276,707 of NC_057801.1, forward strand.
AATATTGTATTATATGAGTTATGTGATTTGGTGACCGAATGTTGTTCGGAGTCTAGGATGAGATCACGAACATGACAAGGAGTCTCAAAATGGTCGAGAGGTAAAGATTGATATATAGGACGATAGTATTCGGACACCAAAAGTGTTCCGGAGGCTACCGGTGTCACAGCCCTAGCTAAGTCTTGCCTGTCATTGCATAATATCCATGCATCATGTTTAAATTCTCTGGAAATTTGAAATGAGGATTAACAAAACCCTAGCACCCCCTCTGGTAGTAACAGTTTCAACTGAAAATTGTCTCAATGAACCCAAATGCCTTCACAAAATGTTCATCATTTCTGGATTGGTCTTGAACCTCTGCCAAAAATATTGCACATTTTTCTAGGGCAACTTGGGACACTGAATTAAATCTTATGATATTTGCATTTGGGCATTTAAATGCTGTACAATATTTAAAATACTCAATTAATTACAAACTGAAATGTTTGCTGTTGGAAATATTCCAAACAGTGGCATTGAGCAGTTTCATGATTTTTGGAAATGCCCTGGCATTTTAATAAAGTCAAAACCAATTACAGAATAATAGAAAACTGAAACAAATAAGAAGGGAGAGAGAAAGGAAACTTACCTGGCTGGCCCAGTTACTGTGCAGCTCGCTGTCGTCTTCCTCCTGCCAGTAGGAGCAGCTCGCTGTCGCGCGCGCGCTCGCCCCTGGCCACCTCCTGCTTGCCACCGAGGCACCCCCAGGCCTACCCACAGCTCTCTCTGCCTCTCCCTCTCTCTGGACCTCATTCCCCTCCTCTGCTCCCTCTCCCGAGCATGCCCTAGCGCTGCTGTCACCGCTGCTCGGTGTTGCCATGCTTACCGCTCCCCCTAGCTTCCCCGACCAGTCCAGGAGCTCCGTCGCGTCGTCCTCGACCTCCTCGCTGAGCTATGCAACGCCAAACGCTCTGGAGCCTCGCCAATGCTGCTGTTTTCCATCCTCGGGTGCCTGAGATCCCCGTCGTCGTTTCGCCGGACCCCGTGTCTCCCTGCCTTTCCAGCAGCACGAGAAGAACTGCGGTGAGCCTCTATACCGTTTCCCCCATGCCCCGTCACCTAATTCATCCTCTAGTCACCTCATCCATCGAAGCCGTGAGCTCCTCGCCATCGGCGATGATGCAGACGAGGCCATGGGCATCGCAGCCCGTGTCCAAGCACACCAGTGTGCTCAGCGCGTCTCCACGAACCTGCAGCCACCAGTAGCTTCCCCTCCCATGCCCTCTAGCATCATACTCGACTGCTCCCGAACGCCAGCCGCCGCCACGAGCTCGACTCCGGCGAGCTCGCTCGACCCTAGCCCCTCCCGCTTTCCCTACCAGATGCGCGCGAGCCCCAGCTACGCGTAGGACCAAACCATGGTCGATTTGGTCGACCGTGGGCAAAACCCGAGCCAACCCAGTGTGCTCCGCCGCGTTTTGGTCGCCGCTGGCGTAACTCTGGCGATGGTGAAATGGCTCATTAGCTTAGTGCTAATGACGCTATTAGTTAACCTGTGTGCCACTGTCAGCTGGGCCCCACTATCTAATTAAACATAGTTTAGTTTCTGTTTAGTTTTAACTAACCTCAGTGGGCCCATGCGCCAGCTTTGACCAAGCTGACGTGGCCATTGACTGGGCCCACATGTCAGCGACACTAACCAGTCCCAGTCACTGATCAGTGGACCCCACTAGTCAGGTTTGACCTGGATTGACCCTGTTGACCATGCTGATGTCACCCTAACATAGTGCTGATGCAGTAATTGTTTCTGGATTTAAAATAATCCAGGAAATTCCAGAAAATGCTATAAACTTCAAAAACTCAAAGAAATTCAACCATAACTCAGAATGAAATAAGTTATATATGAAAAATGATCAAAAAAAATTGAATCTATCCATCTATACTAGTTTCATGCATGTTAAAGCAACTTAAACCTGCTGTTTATATCAAAACATGATAATGCACTTTATAAGTTCATAGCTTGAATCTGAACTTGAACCTTATGTTCAAAATAGCTCAAACTCACCTGGTTCTAGCTGCATTAGCTCAAATCACAGCATATTGCCATGTCATGATCATGCATCCTATTTTGCATTGGATTGATTATGTTCTTCCTTGTTTGCCGGTAATTGTCCCCTCTCAGTAGACGTGGTTCCAACGATGAGTTCGATGACACTGATGAAGAGCTATATCATCTTCAGAAGTGCCAGCCAAGCAAAAACCCCTTGTTCATTCCGATAAAATCCCACTCTCTCACTCCTGCTCTCTTTTACTGCATTAGGACAACAATGATACATCTGTTACATGTTGCGGTAGTTGAACCCATTCTCCTTTGCATGACATGTCATTGCCAAAGTAAATAGATGAAACCCACTAGCATGAGTAGGAGTTGTTTGAGCCCTGATGTGCTTACTCATTCATGCTTGTTTGTCATGCCTGCTACTACTTAGAGTTGACTCAGGTCTGATTCATCGGGGATGAATTGGAATGGTCATGAACATGTCCTATTGTGTGTGAGCTAAGTGTGTGATCACGATTTGGTAAAGGTAGCGGTGAGAGGCCACATAGGAGTACATGGTGGGTTGTCTCATTGAAGCCGTCCTCAGGGACTGAGTTCTGTGTTTGTGATGCATGAACAGCTACTACCACACGTTGGGCCCTGAAATATGACCCCGCTCGACTTATTAACCGCCCCTGTCCTTTGTCCAGGAGTTGCAAGTAGTTTCTGGTGTTTGTAGTTTGCTGGAGGCCGTGCGTAGCACTGACCCGAGGGGTAGGCTGTGATGTGGTAGGCACATGGCATGGTGTAACGGGCGCCCGTTTGGTGTCTCGGGAACCCTGCACACATCGTTCGGGGCCGTATGTGGAAACTTTGGCCGGACTCCTTGCGGATGGAACCTGAATAGGCGATAAACCTGGACTAGAGACCTGTGTGGTTAGTCAGGTCGTGGTCTACACCCACGTCGGCTTTCGCTTGAAGTCTGTCGAGCACATGTCGTGTGCAGACGCTAAGTGGTGGAAATATGTGTGAAGAAGTACACCCCTGCAGGGTTATAAATGATCTATTCGAATAGCCGCGTTCGCGGTAAAGGACCTCTGGGTTGCCTATACAGTTCATCGACAAGTGAAAGTGGATAATCTAAAATGTGTAAGATAAGTGTGAGTGCTATGGATGGCGTTCTCGTAAGGAGACAGGAGCAGATCCATAGTGGTGTATTGATATGGTGAATATGTGGACCTGTGTAAGCCACCTCAAAAGAGTTACCTGCAGTCGTAGTTCAGGATAGCCACCGAGTCAAAGCTGGCTTGCTGCAGTTAAACTTCACCACCCCCTTTGTTGATAATGATGCATATGTAGTTAGTTCTGATGTAAGTATTGCTGGGTACATTTGAACTCAAATTTGCTTAATTTATGTTTTTGGAGAGAGACTTCAGTCTTGCTAGTAGTTCCGCATGCACTTCAATGTTTAGCTTGTTACCTCACCTACGATCTTGTGCCCTCGGCAGGATCTCGTAGATAGTCAGGCTTCTCAGCCCTTTTCATTTGTAGATGTCTGTACTCAGATATGTTAAGCTTCCGCATGTGCTTTGACGTGTATGCTCTGAATGTTCGGTCATGAGACCCATGTTTGTAATATCTCACTCCTCGGAGCCTATTGAATAAATACTTTGAGTCTTAGAGTTATGTTGTGATGGCATGTTGTATTTGCGCATATCGAGCATATTGTGTGTATGATTTGAAATGATTGGTATGTGTGGGATCTGACAACCTAGTTGTTCATCCTTGGTAGCCTCTCTTACTGGGAAATGTCTCCTAGTGCTTCCACTGAGCCATGGTAGCTTGCTGCTGCTCCGGAACACTTAGGCTGGCCGGCATGTGTCCTTCCTCGTTCCTGTGTGTGTCCCTTCGGGGAAATGTCAGACGTCGTTCCTTTAAGTCCATGTAGCTTGCTACGACTTGGGTTCATACGTTGTTGATCGACACGTTCATTGTTGGGTCATGTATGCCTGTCCCTATAAGTTAGCGCCACTTTGGGTCCACGACTAGTCATGTCAGCCCGGGTTCTATGTCATATAGATGCTAGCGGCACTATCATATACGTGAGCCAAAAGGCGCAAACGGTCCCGGGCCAGGTAAGGTGGCACCCATGGGAATACCGTGCGTGAGGCCGCAAAGTGATATGATGTGTTACATGCTAGATCGGTGTGACTTAGGATCGGGGTACTGACAGCTTTGGTATCAGAGCCTGACTACCTGTAGGATTACCAAGCCAAACTGGTCGAAGTTGAGTCTAGAAATTCTTTAGCTATATAAGGGAATTGATTGTGGATGGGAACGTAAGGCTCTTTTTACTCCTTTACCTCATGTCCTTCTGATCAGAGTCATCCTATATTTCCTACGGGGTTAAGGAACTAGGCTTCCTATTCTTTCTATCGGGATCACGTGTTACTAATCCGTAGACTTATATGATTGATGGATGCAAGCCTCAATTCAGTCCCTACTACTTTCGTGTGTCCATAACTGGCCTCAGAACCTTGATATTGTGCTTCTGAGTGGTTATACCACCATTTCACAGGATGTCTCAAATCTTCTTGAGCATTCACATCCGTTATGTTGTCCAAGTCGTCCAAGGTTTCTAAACAATCTGATGCATTTGCAAAATCCTTTCCCTTTGGTTTCGATGTTCCTTTAGGCCAGGTTAATCACACTAATTGTTGAGTTGAGGTACTCTATTGCCTCGACATATATGTTGGAGTTATTATTACGACCCTAGGTGCCTTAGAGGATCACCTAGTAATGTAGCCTTGTTTTATGTTCCCGGTGTGAGGATTCTGGCCATCATTCTCGAAAGCATCCCATGATGCCACTTAGTAGTAGGTATTTTATTCCTGGGTTTTTGAACCCGAGATTCACCCTACTTACTTCATGTTGATAGTGTTTGCTCGTTCCTTAGGTTATTAGTAACCTTTGCGATAGTCCTTGAGGTCCGTGGTAAATCCTTCTTCCAATACCATGAACCAATATGGCAGAAGTTCTGGAACCAAAAGATCACAACAAGAGTGCTCTCGATGAGTTCCACATTCTATATTGTGATTTTGCCAATCCATCCTTTCTGCATGGGTTATCCGGAAGAAATATGTTGAACTCATTCGACATGTTAAGCTATGCATCTACAACTCAGAAAATCATATGTTCTTTTGAGTTGTCCCTCTTTAGTTGTTTCCCGACCCTTGTCTATCAATTGATAGTCAGGAGTGATTTTGCATTTGTGTTATCGATGCCTATTATTTCTGTGGTCCGACAAGCCATTCTATTCCGGAATGACTAGGAGTAACAAACTCCAGAACCTCATCCATATCCAGGATTGGGTCAAAGTAGTTCTACTCCGCAGATCAAAATGCCAATCCAGCTTTGTTGTGTTCCACCTTGGAGTATTACTATCTTTATATCAAGAATATCATGGAATTGCACACCACCCTATGAACTCTTTATACAGTGTTACTTCTTGCCCTCATTATTCATTCCTGGGTTCCGTGTTGTCTCAACCGGAATGCCGACAAGTGAATCGTGATGTGTGAAATCAATACTCCTAGAAACCCTGTTGCTTGGTAGTTAAATGGACAATAATTTCATTCTTAGCATGTTGTTTATTGAATCCTCATTCTAAGACTGACTGTGCTACCTAGTCATTATTTTCGGTGCACTCTTCGATCAATGAGTTAAGATTGTGTCAATCCCTCGCTCTTTTGATCATATCGTCTTGCCTGAAAAGCAAGATTTTTCTCGAGCTTAGTAACATATCGGTGGTTCATGATTTTCCGAATATCTTCTCGGAGGTATCACAAGGTTGTCACCTGACCGCTATGTCGAGTTTGTGATCAAGTTGGTTTCTTGAAACCACCCCTTCTCCAGGAATCTGTGTTGGGTACCCCTGAGCTAGCTGGTTAAGCTGAACAACAACTTGGAGAGTTGGAAGATGGAAGCTTGTCTGATTTAGTTCATTTTAAGGGATATCTTGTATGTGTGTTGAAGAAAGATGATATCTTCATCGATGGATCCTTGTGATTAGTTGATGGATCTATTGTCTTATCAAAACCTTGATTTGAGTGTGGGCTATCGTCAAATCAAATCAGAACAACGATGTTCTTAATGTTGTCTTACTCGTGGTTGATCCCTCGAGCATACACCATTATATCTTTTGGGTCTGACCAATGCTATCACTTGTTCACATAATTATGGAATTCCATCTTCATGGAAATCTGGATGAATTTTTGTTGAGCCATCGACAACATCCCTATCCTCTCCATGACTTTGTTGAACATTAAGCTAGTGTTGGAAATTTTTGAAAGCATTTCTTCATGCTAGTTCACGAAGCACATGCCGGATGAAAGAAGTGACTTCCTCTAATTCATGTGCATTTGATGCAAGTTGCCATCATTGATCCGGGAAAGTCAATGTTGCTTCCTCTGGAATCACCCCAAATCAGTCATGCATACATGCAAAGTATTCTATGGTTTGGAGACTTGCAACCTTCATTCTATATGTGTACCTAGCACACCAAGCCACTGATTGATTTGGTCAAGGATAATAAGTTCTAAGTGCTACTCCTGAAGGTACCCGATGGATTTGTACAAGATTCCGTTGTCCTCGATGATGGCTGCCGACCAGAACTCGGTAGTGTTTCATTGTAAGACTACTGCGTGGCCATGCTTGTCTGGAATAGCGTGTTCACATGTGTGTAGCAGAACGAGCTCATGTTTTGGAGCTTGCGATCGTAGTTCATTTCCCGAGAATCTCGCAACGTCATCTCGTCAATTTGTGTTGCAAACTTTCACTTTCCTTTCTAGACTTGAAGAGTCTGGAATATTTTGACACCAACCAGATCTAAATCTCAGGCAGACTTGATGGTTGGAACATTTTCCCAAGAACTATATTATTGGTCTCTCTATAACCCGGTAAGGTGGATGTCGTGGCCAATACACTCAACCGGAAGACCTATTATTGTAGTACCTTGATTGATGGAACTGGCCACCTCCCCATAAGGATTTTGTAGGCTTTACTCCTTAGTTATTCCTTATGGATTTTGTGCTTTCGAAGTCCGACCTATACTTGATGGCCATGTTCATGCTTTTAAGCATGATCGTGATATCTAGTACATCAAGGAGAACATTAAAAGCGGAGTGCTAAATGTCTCTCGGTCGATCATCCAGATTTTGTTTTCTTGGCTTCACTAAGGTGAAATCTGAGAAGGTGTTATCTTCCTTCAGATCTGCATCCTCCACCGGTATTCAACATGGTAGTATGTTGTGTTGCCGGGGTCCTTGACATGGATATTGGTAAAACCTTGATGAATATGGAAATGCTCAAGTTCTTGAGAGCACGTGCAAGCCCTAGGTGTTATCATCGGCACTAACTGGGATTGCTCCCAGTTTCCTCGGTTATGTTATAACCTTTCAAACAGTGGACTCACTCTCTACTTTTGGGTTTCTCCCCAGTTACTAGAATCATTCCCAGCATTTGCATTTTATTCCCATCTTGCACCGCCGTTGTGCCATCCTACCATGGGTCTCGTCCATTTCCGATTATAGGCAAGATCATCCATTGCATTGTCTTCAACAAGGTAGTCCACATCATCCGATCGAGTCCGGAGATGCCATTCCTTTGAACTCCGCCAAACGATTGTTGGTGAATTGCCTCAGGCTGGTTGTCACGCCCAATATGCGACCCTATCCAAAAGGAACTCGAAGGTCCCACCAAGGATAGACCCGCATATTGAAACGCTTTTGCAAGGTGGATATCATTACATCAACATTACATAATAGATGGGGATACATACAAGAGGCATACAATGCCACATGAATACAATATCACAATACAAAAGAACATCATCCGACTACGGATGAAACACAAACAGAAACTCAAACGACATCCACCCTGCTAGCCCAGGCTGCCGACCTGGAACCTATCCCCTGATCGAAGAAGCAGAAGAAGAACTCAACGCAAGCAAGCATCGCTCTCGTGTCATGATCATCGCATAACCTGTACCTGCAACTGTTGTTGTAGTAATCTGTGAGCCACGAGGACTCAGCAATCCCATTACCATGGGTATCAAGACTAGCAAAGCTTAAAGAGAAATGGAATGGGTAAAGTCGTGAGGCTGCAGCAGCGACTAAGCATGATATTGTGGCTAACATACGCAAATAAGAGCGAGAAGAGAGCAAGCAGAACGGTCGTCAACTAGTAATGATCAAGAAGTGATCCTGAACTCCTACTTACGTCAAACATAACCCAGAAACCGTGTTCACTTCCTGGACTCCACCGAAAAGAGACCATCACGGCTACACACACGGTTGATGCATTTTAATTCGGATCTGGTGTCAAGTTATCTACAACCGGACATTAACAAATTCCCATCTGCCTATAACCGCAGGCACGGCTTTCGAAAGATTATACCCTGCAGGGGTGTCCCAACTTAGCCCATGACAAGCTCTCGCGATCAACGAAGGAATAGACCTTCTCCCAGGAAGACCCGATCAGACTCGGAATCCCGGTTTACAAGACATTTCGACAATGGTAAAACAAAGACCAGCAAAGCCACCCAGATGTGCCGACAAATCCCGATATGAGCTGCACATATCTCGTTCTCAGGGCACACCGGATTGTCCAAACTTCCGGTAGGCTAGCCCAGAGTTGCCCCTGGTGGTCACCGACGGCTGACAGGTTGGACCAACACTCACGACGAGCACTGGCCCGAGGGGGATAATATAAAGATGACCCTCGAGAGCACGACTCCCAAGGGAAAAAGGGCTAGGTGAGGCAAAGGGTAAAACCAAGGTTGGGCCTTGCTGGAGGAGTTTTATTCAAAGCAAACTGTCAAGGGGGTCCCATAAATCACCCGACCGCGTAAGGAACGCAAAATCCAGGAACATAACACTGGTATGATGGAAACTAGGGCGGCAAGAGTGGAACAAAACACCAGGCAAAAGGCCGAGTCTTCCACCCTTTACCAAGTATATAGATGCATTAAATATATAAGAGATATTGTGATATCCCAACCAAAATCCTGTCTGCCATGGGGAAATCTTCAACTTCACCTGCAACTAGCAACGCTATAAGAGGGGCTGAGCAAAGCGGTAACATAGCCAAACAACGGTTTGCATAGGAAAGGTGTCAAAGGTTAGAGGCTGACATGGCAATTAGGGATGGCTTGATAAACAGGTAATAGGTAGCGCAGCATAGCGATAGAACGAAGCAACTAGCATAGAAATGATAGTAGTGAGATCCAGGGTAGCGGTCATCTTGCCTGAAATCCCGCTAGGAAGAAGAACAAGTCCATGAAGAAGATGAAGCCACGAAGACGAACCAAGCGTAGACGAACGAATCCTCACGATCGCAACGAAACAGGAACTATCGAAAAGAAGCACACAACATAGTAAACACACCACATAAGAACATGACATGATGCACAACAAGCATGATGCATGACAAAGCTACACGAAGCTACTCATGGCAAGGGACGATGCAAACAAGCAACACATCAAGGCAAGTTTAAATGAGGCCGGGAACAACATATAACAATTTCGGTAAGTCCTGATATGCATATTTCGAAATTGGTCCAGATCTGAACAAACCTTATGTTCTAGTAGTTAAACAGCAAGTTAAGATGCACAACAATGATCTACACGAGATTCTAGTCAAGTTACATATAAAGTTCATTTAATTCGGAGCTACGGCCTAGAAGATATGAGCAAAACAAGTTAAACATGGCATTGATGCGAAATGCACCCAAACATCAAGAAAACACTCCAAAACAAGGATGCAACATGATAATATGAAGCTACATGCAAAATCAAGCAAGTTTCATATAGAGCACACTTAAAACGGAGCAACGGTTCAACACACACACACTATACAAGTTATAGCAACAATCTGTCCAAAACAGCAACCAGGCATATTACAAGCATCAAAACAACATGTTACAGCATCTCAACATGAAAACAAAAGGCATGGACATGATGTACAGGTAAAGCATAACAAAACATGAACACTGAGCTATCTCCAGAAATCACTAGAACATGCTCAAACACACATGGTAAGATTGCAAGTTATAACAATTTCAGACTCTGCAGAAAATAACATCACGATGCAATGTTCAGAGCTATCAAACAACATGTTACGAGAACTTATAATGGCAAACAAAGGCATGGCATGAATCTACTAATTGCATAGATCAAAAGTCCCTTACTGGCCATAAGCCAAAAAGGATCAGAAGATATGATGGCACTCATGTAAACATAGCAAGTTATATTACAGATTCATACATGGCAGAAACAGAATTATGAAGGCATGTAAATGAGCTTGTGCAACTCACTACAGATCAATATATAGCATGGCAAGGCACCCAACAGTAAGAAGACATATTTGTGAAGCTAAGCATGGCAATAGCAAGTTCATAGGGTGCATGGATCACTAGGAAAACACATGGAAACAACTAAACTTAATGTTAACAGTCTGACAACAACATTATGAAGCAACTTTAGAGCAAGAGTATAACAAGCTACAACAACCTATAAATGCAACCAGGGGCATGTATGGATAGAGGATGACATGTAGATCAAAACATATTTAGTGCACATCTTCAGATTATGCATAGAATGATTGGTAGCAACATGTTTATATAGCATCACGAAATAACAGATTCAGCCTAGCGAAACAGCAACAGCATGTACCCTACTTAACAAGCTCGATTCACTCACCACAAGTCATTGCATGACAAGATAAGCATATCATCATCAAGAAGACATGTTTGTGAAACAAACCAAGTCAAGAACAAGTCCATGGCATGCAAGGATCAACTATAGCAACCTTGGCCAAAGTAGAGCACAAAAATGACATGCTAGACTACTCCATAATTGCAACCAAGGGCAGTCATGGAGAGAGAAAAACCATATGTTCAAAACATCCTTACTGAAGTATCTCAAAATATGCATGGATCTCTCTGTAGCAACAAGTTTACATGGCATCAAAATAACAGCAGAACAGGGACTAAAAACAGCAACATCACGATGCCTAATTTGCATGCTTGTGCTAGTCACCACATTGATCACAAAAATACATGGTAAACACCTCTGTAAAGAAGCCATAGCATAGTTCAAAACACATGTAGACATCAACCTCATAGGATGCACACATCAATCATGGAAAAAATGACAAAAGAGCTCGTTCTGATAACAGACAACAGAAAACATTACGAAGCACTCTTACAACGACGATTCAGGCATAAAGATGACCTCAAATGAACATGATGCAATGGAATGAAATGATGTACTCATTGAGACGAACAATTTGACATATTACACGCACGAAATGGAGCTACGGATGCAGAGTTACGGCAGGTCAAACATGGCATGAAAATTACAAAAATCTGGGACTTAGGCAAATTTGGAGGGGGGAAAGTCAACCTCGGATCTAGGGTTCCCGGGCGCGGATGCCGAGGACGGCCGGAGCACGCCGGAGTTGGGGCCAGGGTGGCCCGATCTGGCAGGAGGGAGTCCGAGGCGGCGGGGACGGGCACCGGCGCGGAGGGCGGCGACCGGAGGGACACCGGGGCGGGGCCGGGCGCTCGGGGCGCGGCGCCGGCCGGCGGGGACGCGCGGCGGCGTGACGAGGCAAGGGCGGCGCCGGCCAGGGGCGGCGCGCTAGGCGCTGATGGCCGGGCGCTCGGGCGGCGGAGGCGGGCGACGCGGAGGGCGGGCGCGGCGGCGGAG
>NC_057801.1:149289042-149306440 GCF_018294505.1 Triticum aestivum
CATGGGGCGGACGCGTCCGGTGGCGGCGGAGGGCGATCTAGGGTTTCGGGGGAAAATCATCCGAAAATGGAGAGGGGAAGACGTTTTTATAGGTAGAGGGAGCTAGGAGAGTCCAAATGAGGAGCGGTTTTCGCCCACATGATCGTGATCGAACAACCGAGAGCATGGAGGGGAGTTAGATGGGTTTTGGGCCACTTTGTAAGGGGTGTTGGGCTGCAAAGAGAAGGAGGCTTTTACGGTTACCCGGTTAACTGTTGGAGTACCAAACGACCTCCAAATGGCACGAAACTTGACAGGCGGTCTACCGGTGCTATACCAAGGCCGCTTGGCAAGACTCGTCCATTCCGAGAAAGTTTAACACCCACTCACAACGAGAGACGAAAGGGGAATGCCGGAGGGCATAGGAGCGCCGGATTGTGAAACGGAGAACGGGGAAAATGCTCGGATGCATGAGACGAACACATATGCAATGCAATGCACATGATGACATGATAAAATGCAACATGCAAGCAAATGACATGGCAACGACAGCGAATAACTGACAGACACCTGGAGCAACGGATCCGGGGCGTTACACTGGTATAAAGAGTCTCAGTGATCTCTATATCAAAAGTAATTCTTTTTGCCACTTAAGGTATTAATTCTATGAGTCACCTCCTCTAAGATGTCTCATTATGGTATCATGGCAACTCAAATCCTAGTTCATCACCCTCTTAAGTGTGGAACTGTTGTCTATCTAGCGAACCTCTATCATCTGTTCCACTCCATCCCTCTGGATGTATGTCTCATGTCTCAGCTCGAGAGATGACTCATTGCCTCACTCCATGTGTTGATCCTGAGTTGTTCGATCTTCGAGAAGTTCGATCATTCTAGAGTTTTCCCTTTCCTCTTGTTGCCATGTTGGTTGAAGTTCCCAGAGCAAGACATCAAGAGAAAGATGGTGATCGAATGAACGTTCTTATGAAGTGCAACCTGGATCATGAAGATTCTGTTTGTTTGCGTCCCCCCTTCATCTTACCCTATGCTTGAATCTTGGGACGAGATTCTTGTTTAGTGGGGGTGAGTTTTCACAGCCCTAGCTTAGTCTTGCCTGTCATTGCATAATCTCCATGCATCATGTTTAAATTCTCTGGAAATTTGAAATGGGGATTAATAAAACCCTAGCACCCCCTCTGGTAATAATAGTTTCAACTGAAAATTGTCTCAATGAACCCAAATGCCTTCACAAAATGTTCATCATTTTTGGATTGGTCTTGAACCTCTGCCAAAAATATTGCACATTTTTCTAGGACAACTTGAGTCACTGAATTAAATCTTATGATATTTTCATTTTAGGCATTTAAATGCTATACAATATTTAAAATGCTCAAATAATCACAAACTAAAATGTTTGCTGTTGGAAATATTCCAAACAGTGGCATTGAGCAGTTTCATGATTTTTGGAAATGCCCTGGCATTTTAATAAAGTCAAAACCAATTACAGAATAATAGAAAACTGAAACAAATAAGAAGAGAGAGAGAAAGGAAACTTACCTGGCTGGCCCAGTTACTGTGCAGCCCAGCAGCGGCCCAACCCACCACCCCATCGCGTCGTCTTCCTCCTGCCAGTAGGAGCAGCTCGCTGTCACGCGCGCGCTCGCCCCTGGCCACCTCCTGCTTGCCACCGAGGCGCCTCTGAGCCTACCCGACGCGTTTGGAGACGCCCTGCAGCTCTATCTGCCTCTCCCTCTCTCTCTAGACCTCATTCCCCTCCTCTACTCCCTCTCCCGAGCACGCCCGAGCGCCGCTATCGCCACCGCTTGGTGTTGCCGTGCCCACCACCTCCCCCTCGCTTCCCCGACCAGTCCAGGAGCTCCGCCACATCGTCCTCGACCTCCTCGTTGAGCTATGCAACGCCGAACACTCCGGAGCCTCGCCAATGCCACTGTTTTCCGTCCTCGGGTGCCGGAGATCCCCGTCGTCATTTTGCCGGACCCCGTGCCTCCCCTACCTCTCCAGCAGCACCAAAAGAACCGCGGTGAGCCTATGTATCGTTTCCCCCATGCCCCGTCTCCTAATTCATCCTCCAGCCACCTCTTCCACCAAAGCCGTGAGCTCCTCGCCGTCGGTGATGATGCAGACAATGCCATCGGCGCTGCAGCCCGTGTCCAAGCACACCAGTGTGCTCAGCATGTCTCCATGAACCCGCAGTCACCAGTAGCTTCCCCTCCCACGCCCTCTACCATCGTACTCGACTGCCCCCAAACGCCGGCCGCTGCCGCGAGCTGGACTCCGGCGAGCTCGCTCCACCCCAGCCCCTCCCGCTTGCCCTACCAGATGCGCGCGAGCCCCAACTATGTGTAGGACCAAACACGGTCGATTTGGTCGACCGTGGGCAAAACCCGAGCCAACCCAGTGTGCCTCCGCCGCGTTTTGGTCGCCGCCGGCGTAACTCCGGCGATTGTGGCGTGGCTGATTAGCTTAGCGCTAAGGACACTGTTAGTTAACCCGTGTGCCACTGTTAGCTGGTCCCAACTGTCTAATTAAACATAATTTAGTTTCTGTTTAGTTTTAACTAACCTTAGTGGGCCCACGCACCAGCTTTGAGCAAGCTGACGTGTCCATTGACTGGGCCCACATGTAAGCGACACTAACCAGCCCCAGTCACTAACTGGTGGATCCTACTGGTCAGGTTTGACCTGGACCGACCTTGTTGACCATGCTGATGTCACACTGACGTAGAGGTGACGCAGTAATTGTTTCTGAATTTAAAATAATCCAGGAAATTCCAGAAAATGCTATAAACTTCAAAAATTCATAGAAATTCAACCATAACTCAGAATGAAATAAGTTATATATGAAAAATCATAAAAAATTGAATCTATCCGTCTATGCTGGTTTCATGCATGTTAAAGCAACTTAAACCTGCTGTTTATATCAAAACATTGTAATGCACTTTATAAGTTCATAGCTTGAATCTGAACTTGAACCTTCTATTCAAAATAGCTCAAACTCATCTGGTTCTAGCTGCATTAGCTCAAATCACAGCATATTGCCATGTCATGATCATGCATCGTATTGTGCATTGCATTGATTATGTTCTTCCTTGTTTGCCGGTAATTGTCCCCTCTCAGTAGACGTGGTTCCGACGATGAGTTCAATGACACCGATGAAGAGCTATATCGTCTTCAGAAGTGCCAGGCAAGCAAAACCCCCTTATTCATTCCGATACAATCCCACTCTCTCGCTCCTGCTCTCTTTTACTGCATTAGGACAACAACGATGCATCTGTTACATGTTGCGGTAGTTGAACACCTTCTCCTTTGCATGACATATCATTGCCACAGTAAATAGATGAAACCCACTAGCATGAGTAGGAGTTGTTTGAGCCCTGATGTGCCTACTCATTCATGCTTGTTAGTCATGCCTGCTACTGCTTAGAGTTGAGTCAGGTCTGTTTCATCGGGGATGAACTGGAATGGTGATTAACATGTCTAAGTGTGTGTGAGCTAAGTGTGTGAACATGATTTGGTAAAGGTAGAGGTGAGAGGCCATTTAGGAGTACATGGTGGGTTGTCTCATTGAAGTCGTCCTCAGGAATTGATTCTGTGTTTGTGATTCATGAACAGCTAGTACCACACATTGGGCCCTGAAATATGACCCCGCTCAACTTATTAACCGCCCCTGTCCTCTGTCCAGGAGTTGCAAGTAGTTTCTGGTGTTTGTAGTTTGCTGGAGGCCATGCGCAGTGCTGACCCAAGGGGTGGGCTGTGATGTGGTAGGCACGTGGCCCGGTGTACCGGGCGCCCATTTGGTGTCTTGGGAACCCTGCACACATCGTTCGGGGCCGTATGTGGAAATTTCAGACGGACTCCCTGCGGATGGAACCTGAATAGGCGATAAACCTGGACTAGAGACTTGTGTGGTTAGTCAGGTCATGGTCTACACCCACGTCGGCTTTCGCTTGAAGTCCGCCGAGCACATGTCGTGTGCAGACGCTAAGTG
Source organism: Triticum aestivum (assembly GCF_018294505.1). NCBI lineage: Eukaryota > Viridiplantae > Streptophyta > Magnoliopsida > Poales > Poaceae > Triticum > Triticum aestivum. Next base: position 149,293,027 of record NC_057801.1, read on the forward strand.
GTGGAAACATGTGTGATGAAGTACACCCCTGCAGGGTTATAAATGATCTATTTGAATAGCCACGTCCGCGGTAAAGGACCTCTGGGTTGCCTATATAGTTCATAGACAAGTGAAACTGGATACTCTAAAATGCGCAAGATAAGCGTGAGTGCTATGGATGGCGTTCTCATAGGGAGACGTGAGCAGATCCATTGTGGTGTATTGATATGGTGAATATGTGGACTTGTGTGCGGCACCTCAAAAGAGTTACCTACAGTCGTAGTACAGGATAGCCACCGAGTCAAAGCTGGCTTGCTGCAGTTAAACTCCACCACCCCCTTTGTTGATAATGATGCATATGTAGCTAGTTCTGATGTAAGTCTTGCTGGGTACATTTGTACTCACGTTTTCTTAATTTATGTTTTTGCAGAGAGACTTCAGTCTCGCTAGTAGCTCCGCGTGGACTTCGACGTTTAGCTTGTTACCTCAGCTACGATCTTGTGCCCTCGGCAGGATCTGGTAGATAGTCAGGCTTCTCAACCCTTTTTATTTCTGGATGTCTGTACTCAGTCTTGTTAAGCTTCCACATATGCTTTGACTTGTATGCTCTAAATGTTGGGTCATGAGACCCATGTTTGTAGTATCTCGCTCCTTGGAGCCTATTGAATAAATACTTTGAGTATTAGAGTTATGTTGTGATGCCATGCTGTATTTGCGCATATCGAGCATATTGTGTGTATGATCTGAAATGCTTGGTATGTGTGGGATCTGACAACCTAGTTGTTCATCCTTGGTAGCCTCTCTTACCGGGAAATGTCTCCTAGTGCTTCCACTGAGCCATGGTAGCTTGCTGTTGCTCCGGAACACTTAGGCTGGCCTGCATGTGTCATTCCTCGTTCCTGTGTCTGCCCCTTCGGGGAAATGTCACACATTGTTCCTTTAAGTCCATGTAGCTTGCTACAACTTGGGTTCATACGTTGTTGATCGACACGTTCGTTGTTGGAGCATGTATGCCTGTCCCTATAAGTTAGCGCCACTTTGGGTCCATGACTAGTCATGTCAGCCCGGGTTCTTTGTCATATGAATGCTAGTAGCACTATCATATACGTGAGCCAAAAGGCGCAAATGGTCCCGGGCCAGGTAAGGTGGCACCCATGGGAATATCGTGCGTGAGGCCGCGAAATGATATGATGTGTTACATGCTAGATCGGTTTGACTTAGGATTTGGGTCCTGACAACCGGGTACATATCGGAGTACCGGAGGGATTATCGGAACCCCCGAGGAGAACATATGAGCCATATGGGCCATGAGAGAGGAGCACACTAGCCCACAAGGGATGGCGCCCCACCTTAGGCATGTGGTCGAATTGGAGAAGGAAAAAGGGGGTTCGGCCCCCTTCCTTTCTCTCTTCCCCCTTCCGTTTGTTCTTTGGTGGAAAAAGGAAAGGGGGGCACCACTGGGGGAAACACCAAGTCGGATTCGGATCCTACTTGGGGAGCCCCTAGCTACCTATCCTCCCCTCCCACCTATATATATATGGGCGGGGGCTAGAACACACAACATCAATTTTTAGCCATGTGCCGCGCCCGCGTTCACAGTTTACACCCCGGTCATATTCTCGCGGTGCTTAGGCAAAGCCCTGCGCGGATCACTTCACCATCACCGTCACCACGCCGTCGTGCTGACGGAACTCATCTACCTCCTCGACACCTTGATGGATCAAGAAGACGATGGACGTCATCGAGCTAAATGTGTGTAGAACTCGGAGGTGTCGTACATTCGGTACTTGATCGGTCGGAGCTAGAAGAAGTTCGACTACATCAATCGCGTTGTCAAATGCTCCCGCTTACGGTACACAAGGGTACGTAGACACACACTCTCCCCATCGTTGCTAGGCATCTCCTAGATAGATCTTGTGTGAGCGTAGGATTTTTTTGAAATTTCATGCTACGTTCCCCAATAGTGGCATCCGAGCCAGGTCTATGCATAGATGATATGCACGAGTAGAACACAAAGAGTTGTGGGTGGTGATCGTCATAATGCTTACCACCAATGTCTTATTTTGATTCGGCGGTATTCTTGGATGAAGCGGCCCGGGCCAACCTTACATGACCACATTCATGAGACCGGTTCCACCGACAGACATGCAACTATTTTGGCATAAAGGTGGTTGGCGGGTGTCTGTTTCTCCTACTTTAGTTGAACCAAATTTGACTGCGGACGGTCCTTGTTGAAGGTTAAAATAGCAAACTTGATAAATCACCGTTGTGGTTTTTGTGCTATAGGTAAGAATGGTTCTTGCTAGAAGCCCATAGAAGCCACGTAAAACTTACAACAACAAAGTAGAGGACGTCTAACTTGTTTTTGCAGGGCATGTTGTGATCTGATATGGTCAAGACATGATGTGATATACGTTATTGTATGAGATGATCATGTTTTATGAAAAGTTATCGGCAACCGGCAGGAGCCTTATGGTTGTCTCTTTATTGTATGAAATTGCAAACGCCATGTAATTGCTTTACTTTATCACTATGCGGTAGCGATAGTTGTAGAAGCAATAATTTTGTGAGACGACCATGACGCGACGATGGAGATCAAGGTGTCGAGCCGGTGACAATGGAGATCATGACGGTGCTTTGGAGATGGAGATCAAAAGCACAAAATGATGATGGCCATATCATGTCACATATTTTGATTGCATGTGATGTTTATCTTTTATGCATTTATTTTGCCTAGTGCGCCGGTAGCAATATAAGATGATCCCTTTACTAAATTTCAAGGTATAAGTGTTCTCCCTGAGTATGCACTATTGCTACAGTTCGTCGTGTTGAGACACCACGTGATGATCGGGTATGATAGACTCTATGTTCACATACAATGGGTGCAAGACAGTTTTGCACATGCGGAATACTTGGGTTAAACTTGACGAGCCTAGCATGTACAGACATGGCCTCGGAACAATAGAGATTGAAAGATCGAACGTGAATCATATAGTAGATATGATTGCTACGTCTTGAGCTTGCGTTGGTTTTTCTTGAAGAGGAAAGGGTGATGCAGCAATAGTAGCATAAGTATTTCCCTCAGTTTTTGATAACCAAGGTATCAATCCAGTAGGAGGCTCCTCAAAAGTCCAACGCACCTACACAAACAAACAAGAACTCGCAACCAACGCAATAAACGGGTTATCAATCCCTTCACGGCCACTTGCGAAAGTGAGATCTGATAGAGATAGTATGATAAGATAAATATATTTTTGGTATTTTATAATATAGATTGGAAAGTAAAGATGCAAATAAAAGTAGATTAAAAGCTTATATGATAAGAGATAGACCCGGGAGCCATAGGTTTCACTAGTGGCTTCTCTCAAGATAGCATAAGTATTACGGTGGGTGGAATAATTATGAGATTATCTAGGTGTATATAGGCATCACGTTTGTGACAAGTAGACCGACTCCTGCCTGCATCTACTACCATTACTCCACACATCGACCGCTATCCAGCATGCATCTAGAGTATTAAGTTCATAAGAATAGAGTAATGCATTAAGAAAAATGACATGACGTAGAGGGATAAACTCATGCAATATGATATAAACCCCATCTTTTTATCCTCGATGGCAACAATACAATACGTGCCTTGCTGCCCCTGCTGTCACTAGAAAAGGACACCGCAAGGTTGAACCCAAAGCTAAGCACTTCTCCCATTGCAAGAAAGATCAATCTAGTAGGCCAAACCAAATTGATAATTCGAAGTGTGCAAAGATAACTTAATCACACATAAAAGAATTCAGAGGAGATTCAAATATTTCTCATAGATAAACTTGATCATAATCCCACAATTCATCAGATCTCGACAAACACACCGCAAAAAGAGTTACATCGAATAGATCTCCAAGAAGATCAAGGAGAACATGGTATTGAGATCCAAAAAGAGAGAAGAAGCCATCTAGCTAATAACTATGGACCCGAAGGTCTGTGGTAAACTACTCACAACTCCACGGAGAGGCCTTGGAGATGATGTAGAGGCCCTCCATGGTTGATTCCCTCTCCGGCGGAGTGCCGACGAAGGCTCCAAGATGGGATCTCACGGATACAGAAGGTTACGGTGGTGGAAATAGTTTTTCGTGGTCACCTATGATGTTCTCGGGGTATGTGGGTATATATAGGAGGAAGAAGTAGGTCGTTGGATGCCCGAGGGGCCCACGAGATAGGGGGCGCGCCCTCCACCCTCGTGGCCGCCTCGACTGTTTCTTGACTTGCACTCCGAGTCCTCTAGATCACGTTCATTCCAAAAATCATGCTCCCGAAGGTTTCATTCCGTTTGGACTCCATTTGATATTCCTTTTCTTCGAAACACTGAAATAGGCAAGAAAAACAGCAATACGGGTTGGGCCTCCGGTTAGTAGGTTAGTCCCAAAAATGATATAAATGTGTAAAGTAAAGCCCATAAACATCCAGAACGGGTAATATAATAGAATGGAACAATCAAAAATTATAGATATGTTGGAGACGTATCAAGCATCCCCAAGCTTAATTCCTGCTCGTCCTCGAGTAGGTAAATGATAAAAACAGAATTTTTGATGTGGAATGCTACCTAGCATAATTCTCAATGTAATTTTCTTTATTGTGGCATGAATGTTCAGATCCAAATGATTCAAAATAAAAGTTCATATTGACATAAGAATAGTAATACTTCAAGCAGACTAATCAAAGCAATCATGTCTTCTCAAAATAACATGGCTAAAGAAAGTTTATCCCTACAAAATGATATAGTTAGGCTATGTTTCATTTTCATCACACAAAATACTCCCATCAAGAACAACCACGGTTTCAGCCAAGCAATTGGTTCATACTTTTTTACGCGCTTCAGCCTTTTCCAACTCTCACGCAATACATGAGCGTGAGCCATGGATATAGCACTATGGGTGGAATAGAATATGATGATGGAGGTTGTGTGGAGAAGACAAAAAAGGAGAAAGTCTCACATTGACAAGGCTAATCAACGGGCTATGGAGATGCCCATCAATTGATGTCAACATGAGGAGTAGAGATTGCCATGCAACGGATGCACTAGAGCTATAAATGTATGAAAGCTCAACAAAAGAAACTAGTGGGTGTGCATCCAACTTGCTTACTCACGAAGACCTAGGGCATTTTGAGGAAGCCCATCGTAGGAATATACAAGCCAAGTTCTATAAAGAAAAATTCCCACTAGTATATGAAAGTGACAACATATGAGACTCTATATATGAAGAACATGGTGCTACTTTGAGGCACAAGTGTGGAAAAAGCGATAGTAACATTGCCCCCTTTTTATTTTTTATTTTTTTGGGCCTTTTTTTCTTTTTTTTGGCCTTTTTTCTTTGGCCTTTATTTTTTTCTTTTTGGCCTTTCTTTTTTTTATTTGGGGACAAAGCTCTAATAATGATGATAATCACACTTTTATTTATTTACAACTCATGAATTACAATTCAAAACTAGAACAAGATATGACTCTATATGAATGCTTCTGGCGGTGTACCGAGATGGGCAATGAATCAAGAATGACATGTATGAAAATTTATGCATGGTGGCTTTGCCACAAATACGATGTCAACTACATGATCATGCAAGGCAATATGACAATAATGATGCGTGTCATGATGATAAACGGAACGGTGGAAAGTTGCATGGCAATATATCTCGGAATGGCTATGGAAATGCCATAATAGGTAGGTATGGTGGCTGTTTTGAGGAAGATATAAGGAGGTTTATGTGTGATAGAGCGTATCGTATTACGGGGTTTGGATGCACCGGCGAAGTTTGCACCAACTCTCAAGGTGAGAAAGGGCAATGCACGGTACCAAAGAGGCTAGCAATGATGGAAAGGTAAAAGTGCGTATAATCCATGGACTCACATTAGCCATAAAGAACTCATATACTTATTGCAAAAGTTTTATTAGCCCTCGAAGCAAAGTACTACTACGCATGCTCCTAGGGGGGAGGTTGGTAGGAGTTAACATAGCGCGCCCCCGACCTCCACTCAAGGGAAGGCAATCAAAAGAGCACCCTATGCAATAAATTTGTTACACAACTTTTACATATGTGCATGCTACGAGACTTGCCAACTTCAACACAAGCATTCTTTAAATTAATAATCACCCAACTAGCATGACTCTAATATCACCACCTCCATATCTCAAAACAATTATCAAGTATCAAATTCATCATAGCATCCAATTCACTTCCTATGATAGTTTTTATTATACCCAACTTGGATGCCCACCATTCTAGGAACAATTTTATAACCATAGCAAATACCATGCTGTTCTAAGAGACTCACATAATAATATAAGTGAAGCATGATAGACTAATGATTTCTACAAAATTAAGCCACCGCCGTTCTCTAAAAGATTTAAGTGAAGCACTAGAGCAAAAACTATCTAGCTCAAAAGATATAAGTGAAGCACATAGAGTATTCTAATAAATTCAAATCAAGTGGGTTTCTCCCAAAAGGTGTGTACAGCAAGAATGATTGTGGTAAACTAAAAAGCAAAGACTAATATCATACAAGACGCTCCAAGCAAAACACATATCATGTGGCGAATAAAAATATAGCTCCAAGTAAATTTATCGATAAACAAAGACGAAAGAGGGGATGCCTTCCGGGGGCATCCCCAAGCTTAGGATTTTGGCTATTCTTGAATATCTTGGGGTACCTTGGGCATCCCCAATCTTAGGCTCTTGCCGCTCCTTATTCCATAGTCCATCAAATCTTTACCCAAAACTTGAAAACTTCACAACACAAAACTCAACAGGAAATCTCATAAGCTCCGTTAGTGAAAGAAAGAAAAACCACCACATAAGGTACTGTAATGAACTCATTCTTTATTTATATTGGTGTTAAACCTACTGTATTTCAAGTTCTCTATGGTTCATACCACTTAATACTAGCCATAGATGCATCAAAATAAGCAAACAACACACGAAAGGCAGAATCTGTCAAAAACAGAACAGTCTGTAGCAATCTGTAACTCTCGAATACTTATTGAACTCTAAAAATCCTACCAAAATAGAAAATCCTGGGAAATTTGTCTATTGATCTACATCAAAAATAATCAACACAAAAGCGCATTTCTGTGAATTACTAAAATTATTTTCGTGCACACAAAGTTTCTGTTTTTCAGCAGAATCAAATTAACTATCACCATAGGTTATCCTATAGGTTCTACTTGGCACAAACACTAATTAAAACATAAAAACACATCTAAACAGAAGCTAGATGGAAAATTTATTACTAAACAGAAACAAAAACAAAAAACACAAATAAAATTGGGTTGACTCCCAACAAGCGCTATCGTTTAACGCCCCTAGCTAGGCATAAAAGCGAGGATAGATCTAAGTAGTGACATCTTTATTTTTTAGTTTTTTTAGCAGAGTCATCCTCAAATCCGAGAGGTTCTTTACGTTTCCCTTCATACTCGGAAATTTTTAGATCTAAAGAGTCCAACCGCTTATTGCAAAGAGTAATCAACATATTCATGTGGTGAAGATTTCCGCTAACACTCTTGAGAGGTTCAAGAGACTTTTGTAAGATTTTTGTAACTTCGCAAATCTTTTCAAACACTTGTGTTTCTTCTTGGGTAGGATGAGATCCCCCTTTTTGAGGTAGTTTTGCCACTATTCCTTCTATAATTTCGTGCGCAATACTGGGATCAATTTCAATAAAATTTCCTTTGGCAATGCAATCCAAGAGTTGTCTATGGGACATATTTAGCCCAACATAAAAATTGTGAAGTAAGATTCTAAAATTCACCTCTAGGGTGCAATTGCGGTAAGATTCCATCATCCTATACCAAGCATCTTTTTAAGTTTTCTCCTTGCCTTTGCTTGAAGTGAAGAACTTCAAACTCAGGAGACATAGGAGCGGATAAGGGACTAGCCATGACAACGAGCAAACAAAAAGGCAAGCGAAAGAGAGAGAGGATTGGGAAAGAGAGGGCGAATAAAACGGCAAGGGTGAAGTGGGGGAGAGGAAAACGAGAGGCAAATGGGAAATAATGTAAATGCGAGGGAGATGAGTTTGTGATGGGTACTTGGTATGTCCTGACTTGAGCGAAGACCTCCCCGGCAACGGCGCCAGAAATCCTTCTTGCTAAGTCTTGAGCTTGCGTTGGTTTTCTTTGAAGAGGAAAGGGTGATGCAGCAATAGTAGCGTAAGTATTTCCCTCAGTTTTTGAGAACCAAGGTATCAATCCAGTAGGAGGCTCCTCAAAAGTCCCACGCACCTACACAAACAAACAAGAACTCGCAACCAACGGAATAAAGGGGTTGTCAATCCCTTCATGGCCACTTGCGAAAGTGAGATCTGATAGAGATAGTATGATAAGATAAATATATTTTTGGTATTTTATAATATAGATTGGAAAAGTAAAGATGCAAATAAAAGTAGATTGAAAGGTTATGTGATAAGAGATAGACCCGGGGCCATAGGTTTCACTAGTGGCTTCTCTCAAGATAGCATAAGTATTACGGTGGGTGAACAAATTACTGTCGAGCAATTGATAGAAAAATGAATAATTATGAGATTATCTAGGCATGATCATGCATATAGGCATCTCGTTCGTGACAAGTAGACCGACTCCTGCCTGCATCTACTACTATTACTCCACACATCGACCGCTATCCAGCATGCATCTGAGTATTAAGTTCATAAGAACAGAGTAACGCATTAAGAAAGATGACATGATGTAGAGGGATAAACTCATGCAATATGATATAAACCCCATCTTTTTATCCTCGATGGCAACAATACAATACGTGCCTTGCTGCCCCTGCTGTCACTGGGAAACGACACCGCAAGATTGAACCCAAAGCTAAGCACTTCTCCCATTGCAAGAAAGATCAATCTAGTAGGCCAAACCAAACTGATAATTCGAAGAGACTTGCAAAGATAACTTAATCACACATAAAAGAATTCAGAGGAGATTCAAATATTTCTTATAGATAAACTTGATCATAAACCCACAATTCATCAGATCTCGACAAACACACCGCAAAAAGAGTTACATCGAATAGATCTCCAAGAAGATCAAGGAGAACATGGTATTGAGATCCAAAAAGAGAGAATAAGCCATCTAGCTAATAACTATGGACCCGAAGGTTTGTGGTAAATTACTCACAATTCATCGGAGAGGCCTTGGAGATGATGTAGAGGCCCTCCATGGTCGATTCCCCCTCCGGCGGAGCGCCGGCGAAGGCTCCAAGATGGGATCTCGCGGATACAGAAGGTTACGGTTGTGGAAATAGTTTTTCGTGGTCGCCTCTGATGTTCTCGGGGTATGTGGGTATATATAGGAGGAAGAAGTAGGTCGGTGGATGCCCGAGGGGCCCATGAGATAGGGGGGCGCGCCCAGTAGGGGAGGGCGCGCCCTCCACCCTCGTGGCCGCCTCGACTGCTTCTTGACTTTCACTCCAAGTCCTCTGGATCACGTTCGTTCCAAATATCACGCTCACGAAGGTTTCATTCCGTTTGGACTCCGTTTGATATTCCTTTTCTTCGAAACACTGAAATAGGCAAAAAAAATAGCAATACGGGCTGGGCCTCCGGTTAGTAGGTTAGTCCCAAAAATGATATAAATGTGCAAAGTAAAGCCCATAAACATCCAAAACGGGTAATATAATAGCATGGAACAATAAAAAATTATAGATACGTTGGAGACGTATCAATGATCAATATAGAGATGTTCACCATTGATGATTACTCCATCTCACATGATGATCGGACATGGGTTAGTTGATTTGGATCACATTATGTCGGCGTTCTGGGAACCAGAGTACCCAGACCTGCCTACCTGCAGCCCACGGCATGGCTTCATCGACGCCCTGGTATGGCCTAGCTTCAACCATGACAATACAAGACCCTTGCGAGGGGCCAACCCTCGCGAGGCAGGTGACACCAAGACCTCCCGAGGGAGCGGCCTCCTTAGGTGGCCTCTTGAGCGGAGCGGAGATTTCTATGCAAGACCCAACCTCACAAGGCTGGAATGACATCAGCCATGACAACCGAGGCCAGGCTCGCCCCAGTGGGCACAGAGCAGCTGGTTTCCTCTTTGGTGCAAAGGAGGCAAGCGCGGGGGTGGAGTCCCAAGGATTCAGCCAAAGGTTGCATTTTCTTGCAACGAGACCAAGACCGCCAGAACGACGGGATGGATGTCATCGTCGAGCCCACCATGACATCATGCTCAGAGGCTTTGCAGGCAAAGACCACCTTTCATCAGGATTAGATGTACTTCTTGCCCCCCTTCAAATTTGGTCGCTATGGGATCCCTTGCCGCCTAAGTTTTGGAGGAAGAGGACCAGGACCACTATAAATAGGGCCTAGCCACCACCGTAGAGACCGATCGACTCATCAGGTGATCAGCTTGTCGACCCACCAAGAGCTCATCACAAGAACACGCCTCTTGAGGTTGTTCTTCCATTTGTACTAGTTCATCCTCAGCCCCTCGCAAGGCTAATCCACCACAAAGCAGGAGTAGGGTATTACACCGCAAGGTGGCCCGAATCTGGGTAAACTTCTGTGTCTTTCTCTGTCGTGTTCATCGAGCTAGGTCGTGAGGGCAGCGGATCGTTTGGCTTGAGAGGTATAGTTCTTCGCACACGCCCCAGAGTTCGAACCTTTCTTGGGTTTGCAGAGCCCAAAATCCAACATTTGGCGTGCCAGGTAGGGGGTGTGTCGAAACCTCTCTTCGGCCAGTTGTTTCACCACCACTCCGCTATTGTCATGGCAGATGCTTGTCGAGTTCGTGCCGATCGCACGCGTCACCCTGTCGGCGCCCGTGGGTAAAGGTGCTCCTCGCTGCTCCACGTCACCCAAGGCCAACGCTGCCACTAGCCCTGTGGCCCACGAGCTGCAGGATTCATCGCTGTCGCCCTCCGTGCGACGCGACAGCCGCACCACCACTCCGTCGCTGACCCCGACCATTGCTTCGTCCTCCCATGGCTGTCACGGGCTGGCGACCGCGCAGTCGGTGCTGCTCATGGTGTGTGAGCTTCTACGCTACCGTCCGGCCGACAACCTCTACGAGGATTGGCTAGACCGCATTGCCGAGCTCGTCAGCACTGCTGGAGAGGCTCCTCCACTGTCCCATTCGCTGCCTCCCCTGCAGTCCCAGGCGGGCTACCTAGCTCACAGCACACCTCCTCCTCCTCTCCGGCAAGATGTCGTCCCCGAGCCAAGGCGTGAGCCCCCCAGTGCGACCAGCCGTGCAGGTCACCTGCGCGTGACGAAGAAAGTTGTTGGGTCGTGCAGCGGCCTCAGGGAGAGGCGCGTGCGCTCTGAGCTCCTCCTGCACCTACGCGTCAAGACCGCGTGCAGCTGAGGTGGTTGCATGTGGGCATCAAGACCTGGCTCCCCCTCCGAGGCGAGCCCCCGTGGCCACGACGGGATGCCAAGCGATCACTCCAGAGCTTCGTCGCGTCGTCTGGCCAGGCAAGTTCAAGCCGAACCTGCCTTCGCACTACGACGGCACCCCCGACCCGGCCTAGTTCCTTCAGCTCTACGAGTTGAGCATCGAGGCAGCAAGTGGTGATGGGAAGGTCATGGCGAACTAGTTCCCCATGGCTCTCAATGATGGCGCATGCTCGTGGCTCCTGAACCTCCCGACGGGGTCGATATCCTCCTGGGACGAGCAGCGCAAGCGCTTCATTGCCAACTTCCAAGGCACCCGTGACAGCGCTCCTGCAGTCGGTGACCCGCGGCGCATCAAGAAACAACCAGGAGAGACCTTGCATAAGTGCATCTAGCGCTTCACCAACGTCCACCTCAAGATCCCCAAGGTGTCGGACGAGGCCATCATCTCAGCGTTCACTGATGGCGTCCGGGATGTCAAGGTGAAGGAGGATCTCACCATACATGAGGACCTGTGCTCGGCCCTAGAGATGTTCAACATGGCGACCCGGTGCGCAAGGCCATAAGAAGGTTGCCTCTCTCTCCTCGAGCTCCTTGAAGCCAATCCTAAAGACAAGAAGGCCAAGGCGAAGGACGTGAAGCGCAAGGGCCCGGCGGTGCTCGCGGTCGAGCCTAACATGAAGCGCGACTGTGATCACCCTAAGTCCTCCAAGGGCAACCGCCCATTCCGCATCTTCCACAATGTGCATAGCCACAGCACCAATGACCGCCAAGAGCCCAGGGCTATCCGTGATAGGCGCCTCGGTCGACGCCTTGAGCGCAGCGACCGTGGCTATGGTCGTGGAGGAGGCTGCAACGGAGGCCGTTGGGATGATTGTGGCCCCCGTCAGGGTTGGAGTGATCATCCTCATGAAGACCGCTGGCAGGACCAGCCTCATGAAGGCCCGTGGCGGGATCAACCTCGCGAGGACCATCCTCAGGGCAAAACAGGCCTCCCTCGGCTACCGCCACCACCACGAAGGAACGACGACCACCGCCAAGATGATGGGGCTGGGGGCTTTCAAGAGCCTCGTGCTATCGCTTGCATCCTAGGGGGTGCTCAGGCCCCAGCCTCCCATCGCATGTTCAAGAAGTTCTCTCGTGAAGTGAACGCGGCCCTTCCCAAGCTCGAGGCACCGCGTCCACTCAGGTAGTCCAAGTATGCCATCACCTTCTATTCTTCGGACCAGCTCAAGTGCGCGGCCACCTCAGGCGCGCTCCACATGCTCTACTCGCCTACCATCAACAACGTTCTCATCACCAAGACACTCGTCGATGGTGGCGCTGGGCTCAATGTTCTCTCTGTTCAGACATTTGACAGGCTCCAGGTGCCATATGACCAGCTTCAACCCACCAAGCCATTCTCAGGGGTGACCAACGGCTCCACGCACCCAATTGGGCAGATTCGCCTCCTCGTCACCTTTGGCAAGAGCGACAACTACCGCACCAAGCTCATCGACTTCGACGTGGCTCACATTCGCATGCCATGCAATTCCATCCTTGGGTACCCAGCTCTCGCCATGTTCATGGTGGCAACGCACCACGGCTACAACGTCCTCAAGATGCCAGGAAGCGGCGGCATCATCATGTCGCCTGCAATGAGAAAGATGCGGTGTGCTCAGCACGCCTACCAAGCTGCAGCGGTCGAGGACTCGGATGGGGAAGGTGTCGTCCTTCCCCCCGAGTTGCCCCCAAGAAGAAGAAGCAGCTCCTCCTCAAGGGCACTTAGGAGGTTGTGATACGTCTCCAACGTATCTACTTTTCCTAATGCTTTTCCTCTCGTTTTGGACTCTAATTTGCATGTTTTGAAAGAAACTAACCCCGGACTGGCGTTGTTTTCAGCAGAACTACCATGGTGTTATTTTTGTGCAGAAATAAAAGTTCCCGGAGTGGAACAAAACTTTGCTAGGATTTTTTATATCAAATAAGAGAATTTCTGGAGCCAAGAGGTACCTGAGGGGGGCACCTGGGTGGGCACAACACACCAGGGTGTGCCTGCCCCCCTCC
>NC_057801.1:149306641-149336826 GCF_018294505.1 Triticum aestivum
CGCTGACCCTCAAACCGATGATATAAAATCCCATATTTCCAGAAAAAAATCAAGGAGAAAGAATTATCGTGTTTCACGAGACAGAGCCACCGCCCTCTCCTGTTCTTCGTTGGTAGGTTAGATCTGGAGTGCGTTTGGGGCTCCGGAGAGGGGGATCTTCGATCTTTGTCATCACCAACACATATCCATCGCCAATTCCATGATGGTCCCCACCGAGAGTGAGTAATTCCTTCGTAGGCTCGCTGGTCAGTGAGGAGTCGGATGAGATTCATCATGTAATCGAGTTAGTTTTGTTAGGGCCTGATCCCTAGTATCCACTATGTTCTGAGATTGATGTTGCTATGACTTTGCCATGCTTAATGCTTGTCACTTTGGGCCCGGGTGCCATGATTTCAGATCTGAACCGTTTATGTTATCACCATTATATCCATGTTCTAGATCTGATCTTGCAAGTTATAGTCACCTACTACGTGTTATGATCCGGCAACCCCGGAGTGACAATAGTCGGGACCACTCCCGGTGATGACCATAGTTTGAGGAGTTCATGTATTCACCATGTACTAATGCTTTGTTCCGGTTCTCTATTAAAAGGAGGCCTTAATACCCCTTAGTTTCCAATAGGACCCTGCTGCGACGGGAGGGTAGGACAAAAGATGTCATGCTAGTTCTTTCCATAAGCACGTATGACAATTTACGGAATACATGCCTACATTATATTTATGAACTGGAGATAGTGCCGTATCGCCCTAGGTTATAACTGTCTCATGATGAATATCATCCAATGAGTCACTGATCCAATGCCTATGAATTTATCTGATATTCTTCTTGCTAACTTGCTACCGTTGCTACTGCTACAATATCACTGATATCACTGTTACCGTTACCGTTGCTACTGTTGCTATCATCAAAACTATCATAATACTGTGCTACTAATCACTTTGCTGTAGATAATTAATCTCCAGGTGTGGTTGAATTGACAACTCAGCTGCTAATATCTTCAAATATTCTTTGTCTCCCCTTGTGTCAAATCTATAAATTTGGGTTGAATTCTCTACCCTCGAAAACTGTTGCGATCCCCTATACTTGTGTGTTATCAACACCTTTTTCTGGCGCTGTTGCCGGGGAGCATAGATATATTTGTTGAGTCACTTGGGATTATTATCATATTATCACTATGAAGAATCTGAAGGATGCTAAGACTAAGATTTTCCCTCAAAGACTAGGGGAGGTAAGGAACTGCCATCCAGTTTTGCTTTAGATTCACCTTCTGCTATAAGTAAACTTGCAACACCACAACATGCTTTTAATTTTGATATGTCGCAAGTTATTGATGATGCTACTTCTGCTATGAATGCCACTCATGATGATGCTAGTACCTTCGCTTGATGATGATGTGCCACTAGGTGAATTTCTTGATGAACAAATTGCTAGAGTAAGACAACATGATATTGTTGAATCTGATGATGAACCTGAAACTGAAAATCTTGAAACACCCACTAGAACTAGTCCTCCTAGATATGAATTGCCAAAGGTACCGGAAGGTTACACTATGAGTAAAGGAGGCAACTAGAGATATTCTTGCTTGTAAGGATAGAGATGATCTAGATCTATTATGCAAGTATAAAGAAAGATCTCTGAATGCTAAATGAAATGTCATCCTGAGTTTGCTACTTCACCAATTATTATTGACGATAAATATTATGAATTCTCTATCGACCCAGAGTTAATTACTTTGGTTGAATATGATCCTTTCCATGGTTATGAAACTGAAACTGTTGTGGTACATCTTACTAAGTTGAATGACATAGCCACCCTTTTTGCCCATGATGAGAAGATTCGCTATTACTATATTCTCAAATTATTTCCGTTCTCATTAAAGGGTGATTCTAAAGCTTGGTACAATACTCTTGCTCCTGGTTGTGTGCGTAGTCCCCAGGATATGATTTCTTACTTCTCTGAAAAATATTTCCCTTCTCATAAGAAACAAGCTGCCTTGCAGGAAATATTTAACTTTGTGCAAATTGAAGAAGAGAGTCTCCCACAAGCTTGGGGGAGGCTTCTCCACTTGCTTAATGCTTTGACTGATCACCCTCTTAAGAAAAATGAAATACTTGATATCTTCTATAATGGACTAACCGATGCTTCTAAGGACTTCCTAGATAGTTGTGCTGGTTGTGTTTTCAGGGAACGAACTATTGCGCAAGCTGAAGAATTATTGAATAACATATTGAATTTTTTTGATGATTGGACTCCTCCTGAAACACCTATTAAACCCACTCCGAAGAAGAGGGATATCTTATATCTCAGTCCTGAAGATATGCAAGAGGCAAAGAAATCTATGAAGGAAAAAGGTATTAAGGCTGAGGATGTTAAAAATTTACCACCTATTGAAGAAATACATGGGCTTGAAGCACCACCATCACCTAAGGTGGTAGAGGTAAAATCTTTAATGAAATTCAATTATAGTGATGATCCTCATAATAAACATCCTAGCCAATGCCTTTATGAGTTTGATAATTACATTAGAAAGCAAGATCACTTCAATGCAAATGTTATGAAACAATTGAAATACAACTCTTATATGATTGCTCGCTTAAGTGACTAGTTATTTAGAATCTCAAATGATATTAGAGGTGTAGGAAAGCATGCCTCTATGGTTCAAACTCAATTGGAACAGGTTGCTAAATCTCAAAGAGAGTTACTTGATGAAATGAACAATAATATAAGTGACTTTGCTGTTAGAGTAGCAACTAGAGTAGGTAAAATGACTCCGGAACCACTTTATCCTAAGGGACACCCAAAGATAAGTGAACGAGATTCTCAAAGGAGGAACACCGCTACACCTAGTCCTTCTAAAAAGAAGAAGAAGAGAAAGGATAAGACTTTGCCTGCCTCTAGGGAACCTGAAATAGAAAAACCTCCTGATAATGATAATGAAGATTCTATCTCTGATCCTGAAACTCAATCTAGTAATGAACACTCACCTTCTGATTATGAAAAAGATAAGTATGAGGTTCATGAACACACTCAACTAAATGATAAAGAACCAGATAATGATGTTGAGATAGAACCAGTTGTTGATCTTGATAACCCGCAACCTAAGAATAAGAGATATGATAAAAGAGAGTTTGTTGCTAGAAAACACAGAACGGAAAGAGAACCATGGGTTCAAAAGCCTATGCCCTTTCCACCTAAGTCAACTAAAAAGAAAGATGATGAAGAATTTGAACGCTTTGCTAAAATGATTAGGCCAGTCTTTTTGCGAACTCGCTTGACTGATATCTTAAAAACGCCTCCTTATGCAAAGTATATGAAAGGCATCATCACTAATAGGAGAAAAATACTGGAAGCTGAAATCTCCACTATTCTTGCTAATTATACTATTAAAGATGGAGTACCTAAAGAAATTTGGAGATCCGGGAATACCAACTATACCTTGCTCCATTAAAAGCAACTATGAGAAAACTACTTTATGTGATTTGGGAGCTGGTGTTAGTGTTATGCCATTCTCTTTATATAAAAGACTTGATTTGAATAAACTCACACCTACTGAAATATCTTTGCAAATGGCTGATGAATCAATTGCCATACCTATCGGTATTTGTGAGGATGTGCCCGTTGTTGTTGCTAATGTTAATATTTTGACTGACTTTGTTATACTTGAGATGCTCAAGGATGAAAACATGCCGATTATCCTTGGTAGACCCTCCTTGAATACTGCAGGGGTTGTTATTGATTGCAATAAAGCAAGGTAACTTTTCATATCAATGGTAATGAGCATATGGTGCACTTTCCGAAGAAACAATTGCAAGTGAATGGTATTAATGTTATTTAAAAATCTCCGACAATCACTATTGGAAATTTTAAACTACCTCTACCTACTATTAAAAAGAAATATGAAATGCTTATTTTTGGGGACATTCATATCCCCATTGAGGTAACTTAGTGATTTATGAAAGTTCTTCGGTTTCATGCTGATCGAAAGTGGTTGTTAATAAGACTTTATCAACCTTATTAATGGATCATTTTTGAGAGGTATGAAGTTGATGAATTTAGTGAGCACTACCTTCTGTCCCTCCTTTTGTTTTCTATTTTTCTTAGTTAAATAAAATAAAATGTCATGCTTTGTCTGTTTTCTGTTTTTTCGCGCAATAAAAAATGATCCAAAAATAAAAGTTCTCAAAATGCCCTGAAAAATTTACATGATTTTTTCTGAATATTTCTGAATTTCTGGTGAAAATAATATCAGAGGGAGGTGCACCAGGTGGGCACAACCCACCTGGGCGCACCAGGACCCCTAGGCGCGCCCTGGTGGGTGTTGCCCACCTGGTGGGCACCCTCACTTACTTCTTCTTCCCACACCACTCCATTCACCCAGAAAAATCACTACCTCTCTCTCTCTCTCTCTCTCTCTCTCTCTCTCTCTCTCGTGTTTTTGCTCCCGAAACCACAGATTTCGATCTCTTTGCTCGAAGCTCCATTTTCGAAACTGTTTCGGGGATTTGTTGCTTTGTATGTGACTCCTCCATGTGTCCAATTAGTTTCTGTTTTAGTGGTTTATATTTTGAATAATTAGTTACTCTTGGTGCTGCTGTAGATGAGCTTGCATGTTGAATAGAGGTCTAAGTAGTTTGAATGCTTGCTATGGCCTCTATACATCCCTATGAGTAGTCGCTATCAATTTTGTGAAGTTTAGTTGAGAAAAATTTTGTGGACTAAAAATTTTAGAATTTTTTTCATAGGTAAAAGATGAGTTTCTTTAGGAAGTTTGCTTCCAAGAAGAACTCCAAGGGGGTTATTGGGCATTCATCTGACAATGATCTCCATACCCCGAGGTTGGCAGAGCTACGGCCGTGCGAGTGGCCGGACAATGAGTTCATGGAAGAGGCCGGAATCCTCCAAGAGTTCAACCAATATGCTGCTAATGCCGGCCTCACCGACTTCATCGCAGCTAAATGCGAGCAGTATAATCTCCTCACAAACTCCTTTGTGCAAAACTTTCATTTTCATTCTAGGAATAATCCCCCTGAGGTGTCATTTAATTTATATGCTGAACACCGCCAGATCCCACTTACTGAATTTTGTGACATATGCATGCTTCCTTCTGATGGCGGTTTGGTAGAGCCTAGGCCCTCAGGGTTTCATGGTTTTTACTGTACTCTGATAGTGGGGGGTGAGAGAGGAGTATTGGGCACCACTGTCGTTAGCTTGCGGTTTCTTGCCGTGCATTATTTTGCTTTATTTATCGCAAAGTGCTTGCTAGCGAGAGAGAAGGTGGGTTCACTTAGCACCCCAGACTTTGCTGTTTTGCATCGTGCACTTTATGGCGACAACAGTTTTAGCTTGGGAGCTATTGTGGCACATCCCCTTCACCTTAACAGGTTCAAGGGTAAACTACATGGGGGCATTTATGCTACTCGCTTGGCGACTCACTTCAATGTGCAGATACACCAGCATGATCACCCCTTGACCAAGGCTTGCCTAGATAGAGCAGCTATGAAGGACCATCAATTCCTTGCTGCTGACTACCCTGATATTGACTTGCCTTATAATTTAGTTTTTAGTGAGACTACTCATGATATTATCCCCTTGCATGTACCTGCTTTGTTTGATAATGTTGCCAGGAACGGATACATGATTTTGCCTGAGGACATTGTCGCTTACCGGAACAACCTAGCGGCGGCACAGGCGGAGCCTCAGCAATGGGACCCTATGGTGCCTGCTCCCCAGCTCTTCAACATTGGACCTCATGGCTTCTACGACTAGTGATTACCAAGTTAGGCCAAAAGCCTAAGCTTGGGGGAGTACATATTTCCACCGACATTACATTCATATTCACACATTTTATTCCAGTTGTCGGTGTCCACACTTTTTCATTGTATCATCCATGCTTAATTTATTTTCTCGCTTTCTTCTTGTGTGTTTGAAAAACTTTGAGAAAATCCAAAAATATGTTTCTTGCTTCTTTTTGATTTTTTTCCTAGTTTAAATTGTTGTAGTACTAAAAAGAAAACCCAAAAAGATTTCCTTGTTCTTCTTTTACTTGTTGGGATCTTTCCCGTGTAAATAGTTTTTCTCGTTTTTGCTTTTCCCTTTTTCATTTGCTTGCTTTCGAAAAACCAAAAACTCCAAAAATATTTCAGTGTGTTTCTCTGATTTCTTTTTCTTTTATCGAGTCATACCAAGGAGAAGACCACGATGAAAATGCTGAGTGGCTCCTGCATTATTGTTGATATAACAAAGAGACCATATTACTTTGTCTTCTCCTCTTGAATAAAATGTTTGCAGATTCTAGCTTAGTCCATGACACTCTTGCACTATTATTATTTAAAATCATTCGGTCGTGCAAGTGAAAGGAAATAATGACGATATTAGATGAACTGGCCGTGGCAAAGAGAAACGGGTATGAACTTGACTTGTTCTGTTTTTGTAAATATGTTTAACCTAGTATCCATGATTCAGCCTATTATGACCAAACATGTTTGCAATGACAATTAGATATTATAGTTTCTCATGCCATGCATAAGTAGCTAGGAGTGAATAATGACTTATCTTGGATATCAACATTGCGTTAAAACGATTGTGGTGTAGTATGATGATATGGTGTCCTCCTCTGAATGTTCGAGTGGCTTGACTTGGCACATGTTCATGCATGTAGTTGAATCAAAACCAACATAGCCTCTGTGATATTTATGTTCATGGTGTTCATATCCTACTCATGCTAGTATCCAATGTTACTTATGCATAATGCATGTTCATGACCGTTGTTACTCTCTAGTTGGCCGCTTCTCAACCTATTTGCTAGCCTTCGCCTGTACTAAGTGGGAACTCTGCTTGTGCATCCAAAAACCTGAAACCCAAGTTTTTACAGATAAGTCCACCATACCTACCTATATGCGGTATTACCCTGCCGTCCTAAGTAAATTTGCATGTGCCATCTCTAAAAACTTCAAATAAATATCCTTTTTGTGTGCCTGGATCATTCATGGAACGACAGGAGGTAGTCGGTATCTTCCATGCTAAGCGGGTTATTCTCAAGTCGAGTGTTTATTCACTCGCCATCGCACGAGAAAAGGGCGGTAATAGGGATGCCCAGTCCCAAACTACAAAAAGAAAATAGCTTACAAATAATCAAACAAAAACTCCCAATGGAGTCATAACCTTTACATTTCCGCTTGGGAACCGCCACTAGCGTGTTTCGCATGGAAGATATTGATAACTAATGGTCGTGAAGTAAATGAGAAGGGTGCATGTCTCAAAATATCATTTACCTCTGTTTTTTAAAACTTGAGCTCTGGCACCTATGCAAATCATTGCTTCCCTCTGCGAAGGGACTATCTATTTATTTTTATGTTGTGTCATCACCTTCTCAAATAAGCACCAGAACCTGAGAGCACTGTTGTCATGCTGATGCATTGTGTATAGCTAATGTTGGGTGCATCATGACTGGATCTTTTCTACCATGAATTACAATGTTTAGTCGCTGCTTGAACTTTGGGGGTGCTCGGCATTTATGTTTTGCGGTCTCAGAAAGGGCTAGCGAGATACCACTATTGTCATATTGTATCATGGTTGTTTTGACAATATGTTGCTATTTGAGATATCTTATTATTGCTCTCTAGTTGTTTATGTCATTGATACGAGTTAATATAATTTTTAAGATTTATTGTCGACATGGTTAGTTGTCATCTTTGCTGAAAACCTATGTGTTGTTTAAGCTTATTTATGAAACAAGAGCAAAAGAGTTCGTAAAAGATTTTCTTTTTCACTTTCAGTTTATCAACTGAATTGCTTGAGGACAAGCAAAGGTTTAAGCTTGAGGGAGTTGATACATCTCCAAAGTATCTAATTTTCCTAACATTTTCCCTCTTGTTTTGGACTCTAATTTGCATGATTTGAAAGAAACTAACCCCGGACTGACGCTATTTTCAGCAGAACTACCATGGTGTTATTTTTGTGCAGAAATAAAAGTTCCCGAAATGGAAGGAAACTTTGCGAGGATTTTTTATATCAAATAAGAGAATTTCTGGAGCCAAGAGGTACCCGAGGGGGGCACCTGGGTGGGCACAACCCAACTGGGTGCGCTTGCCCCCCCCCCCAGGCGCGCCCAGGTGGGTGCTGCCCACCTGGTGGCCCCGCTGACCCTCAATCCGATGCTATAAAATCCCATATTTCCAGAAAAAAATAAGGAGAAAGAATTATCGTGTTTCACAAGATGGAGCCACCGTGTTCTCCTGTTCTTCGTCGGGAGGTCAGATCTGGAGTGTGTTTGGGGCTCCGGAGAGGGGGATGTTCGATCTTCGTCATCACCAACACATCTCCATCGCCAATTCCATGATGCTCCCCATCGGGAGTGAGTAATTCCTTCGTAGGCTCGCTGGTCGGTGAGGAGTTGGATGAGATTCATCATGTAATCGAGTTAGTTTTGTTAGGGCCTGATCCCTAGTATCCACTATGTTCTGAGATTGATGTTGCTATGACTTTGCCATGCTTAATGCTTGTCACTTTGGGCCCGGGTGCCATGATTTCAGATCTGAACCGTTTATGTTATCACCATTATATCCATGTTCTAGATATGATGTTGCAAGTTATAGTCACCTACTACGTGTTATGATCCCGCAACCCCGGAGTGACAATAGTCGGGACCACTCCCGGTGATGACCGTAGTTTGAGGAGTTCATGTATTCACCATGTGCTAATGCTTTGTTTCGGTTCTCTATTAAAAGGAGGCCTTAATACCCCTTAGTTTCCAATAGGACCCCGCTGCGACGGGAGGGTAGGACAAAAGATGTCATGCTAGTTCTTTCCATAAGCACGTATGACAATTTACGGAATACATGCCTACATTATATTTATGAACTGGAGCTAGTGTCGTATCGCCCTAGGTTATAACTGTCTCATGATGAATATCATCCAACGAGTCACCAATCCAATGCCTATGAATTTATCTTATATTGTTCTTGCTAAGATACTACCGTTGCTACTGCTATCGTTACTGCTAAAATATCACTCCTATCACTGTTACTGTTACCGTTGCTATTGTTGCTATCATCAAAACTATCATACTATTGTGCTACTAATCACTTTGCTGCAGATAATTAATCTCCAGGTGTGGTTGAATTCACAACTCAGCTGCTAATACATTCTAATATTCTTTGGCTCCCCTTGTGTCAAATATATAAATTTGGGTTGAATACTCTACCCTCGAAAATTGTTGTGATCCCCTATACTTGTGGGTTATCAGGCTGACATGCTAGTTGGTCGTGACTCGGGCCCCTCGCCCTCTGCTGGGGCGCCTTTCCCTCTCGCATAGGAAGGCGCGCCCGGTGCCCCTTTAGGATGGGCTCAGGGCTCTTCTCTGGAAGGCCTCCGACCTGGCCAACGTCATGAGGGAGGCATTCGGGCACCATGTGGAGGTGTGCTTCAACGTGTGCTTCCAGGAGCAAGGCACAGGGCGCGAGGCAGCAAGCGCATAGGAGTTCATCACCAACACAATCGAGGATCTTCGGGAGGCGTGAGCCATGCGAGGTGAGTGATGGCCGGCGCCACTTAATGCAGCTGCTGCTCAGGACGCGAGCGGCGAGCTGCACATCTGTGTCAACATCCTGGGCCTCAACAGAGCTGCTTCTCAGGAGCTCTTTTGGCCGTCCAGTGTATGCCGATGTGGAGGCCACCTGACAGCTATGTCTACATGCCTTTCGGCCTGCCGAGCGCGGCTGTCTCGATCCAGTGATGCATGCGTGGCGTCATGGCCTGTCATGAAGCCAGGCACCAGGTAGTCCTGGCAGAGGAAGAGTCGGAGCCTCCAGAGCCCCCGAGGCTTAGGAGCCTCCTGGCTCATGAGAAGCAACTTCTGTTGCATGCATCTTCAACTACTTCAACACTTCTACCCAACGGTGCCATGTCACTTTTTAGTTCCTTCAGCTGAGGGCACCCCTCGGGCTGCATTATCCTCAAGTTGTTTGGGTCCGCCCCACAGCGTGTATCGTTTTGTGCATCTATCAGAACTGATTTCGCCATTGTTATGAGATGCTATATATTATCACCTGCCTGTCCGGTGCTTCACCATCATGAACGTCGTGCGCCCTTTCGAACCCGCCCGTGACCACCTCATGATTAAGGATTGGCACGGCGTCTGTGCTTGGGTCCGTCCCTGCAGCGTCGCTAAACCCAAGTGGCCGAGCTTTGTCTCACGGGCCAGCCCCATGTACGTCACCTCCCGTGGCCCTTGGTGCCTTGTTCTTGCATGAGCTTATCGTGAGTGGATAAGTTAGGGCGCGCGGCAAGGTGCCTCGCCACCGCGGGAGCCATGCGCCGGTTGTCTTTCTTTGGGATCAATACATGAGAAGTCTAGGCACGACGTCTATGCTCTGGTCCGTCCCTGCAGCGTCGACAAATCCAGCGGTTGAGCTCTGTCTGGCGGGCCAGCCCTGTTCTCGTCACCTCCTGGGGTCGCTGGTGTTTGGCCTTCTCATGCAATATCCTCCAAAGATTCACTCGGCGTAGGTGACCTAACCATCTCGCGGGATTCAAGCAAGTATCCTTACCAAAATTCAGGCGCAACCCGCCTTGAGGTAGGGCCTCGTGAGTCCCGTGCTGGCTCATGGGTGCCCATACACACCTCCTCCAGTCCGGCCGTGCAAGCCACATGCTAGGACGGGGCTGTACACGCCCCAGGGGCTCCCCTTCGAGGCAACCCCCTCCCACGCACCAGTGGAAGCCCCATGCTTCGTGCCAGCGGATGACACGGTTGAGGAGAGGCTATGCCCATGCAAGAGTGGAAGCGTCATGCTCCGTGCTGATGATAAACAACTAAGGGAACCCAAGCGGTTGCAATCAGCTTAGGAGAGCCCCAGGGCTCGACCCCTGGCCTCAGCGTGCCAACTTTCCCCTGGGACAGTCGCGCGAGGGGGCTGGGCACGGGGTCTGCGTCCAGGTCACGCCTGGCACACGCCACCCTACCAGGCCTTCGACACCTGGTCGTCTCGCAACCCTCCCAGGCAAAAGTAGACGACAAAAGGTATGAGGACTTCGGATTAACCCAGACGCTGCTCGCACTTCCTTCACGAGGTCGTTCGTACGTCAAAGGGGGCCCCTAAGCATCACAACTCAGGGGCCTCACTGGTCACATAGCCCCTCACCCCTTGGTCTTATCCTGGTGATTCGGACGAACCAACGGCGGCTGAGGTATGGACGGGGTCGGGCCCTGCCAACGCAGAACACTAAAGGCAAACGGGAGGAAACCGAGCACGGAAAGGAAAATCGCGGGATCCTAGCAAGCTATTACAAACCATAATGTTCATGAATTCAAAGCAGGAGTTCTTACGCCTCCACGAGGCACGTTGAATGGTGCATGATAAAAGATGGGCGCCGCCTTCAGCCCTGCTTGCCACCACCAGCCGCCTTGGGGAGCGCGTCCTTGATGGTGCCGCTGTCGCCTTCGCCGCCGGCTGCGGCGCCAAGGCCTCAGGCTCGATGTAGTGGAACTTCACCACCAGGGCCTCCACCTGCTCCTTCACGGCTTCAACAGCTGCGACCCGGGACTCGGGCACCACCAGCTCCAGCAGGGTGCCAAGATCCAGGCTGGGGTACAGGAGATGAAGATGGTTGTAGACGCACGTCTCGGCCGCAGAAAAGAGTGCGCAGCACTCCCCTTCCACCATGGAGCCCAACGCAGCAAAGATGTTCCCCAGCTCCTCGACAAGCTTGGTGAGAAGACCAGGGAGGCCACCATCCGGGGTCGCCAGCGACTTGTCATACCCTTCCCCAATAGAGAATGGAGTGCCTCGTGGCACTTCAACTCGAAGGAAGCAAAGGCATCGTGTCCGGCCTTCTCAGCTGCGGCAAGCGTCTTCTTCCTGGCCTCCAGCTTGGACTTCTCTTCCGAGACATGCTTGGAGTGGGACGACTGGGCTGCGTCTACCTTCTCCTTCAGCTTCTCCAGCCAGCTCTGCTCTATTCCCTGCTCCTGACCTACCTGCTCCAGCTCGGCCTCACGGTCGGCAACCATGGACTCCCGGGTCATGAGCTCCTCCTCCCTTGCCTGGAGCCCGCGTGCCTGGGAGGTCTGCTCCTCGCAAAGCTTCTCCAACTTGGCCTCCACCTCGGGGCCATGGCTTTTGGTGGACGCGGCGTCGGCCAGCGCGATATCGTGAGCCGTTGTGGCTGTTGTAGCCTGCTCCTTAGCACTCGCGGTGGCGGCTTCGGCCACTAACGAGTCGGCTCAAAGCCACACCGGGATCAGCTCCAGGTGCCCTGTCGCCACATGCCCATCAGCACCCTACAGATCGTCCTGGAGGCGGTCCAGCGTGGCATAGGCTTCCTCCAAGGCACCGGGCCTCGCGGCGAAGCCCAGGTCCATGGGCACGAGGGAAGGAGGAGACACTGGCACCTGGACTGGCGCTATGGCGACATCGGCCAGGGCAGAGTGCTCTGGAGGCGTCACGCCTCCCGTGGGAGCATCAGGAGTTGGCGCCTTCGGGATCCCCCGCGACTTGGGAGCGGCATCCTCCTTTTTCTTCTTCACCTCGGGAGCCAGCCTGGCCGTCAGGAGAGCGACATGATGAGCACTGTATCGCTACGAAAGGTAAGAACAAAGTAAGGTGCTTACTCGTCTTTGGCGATATACGCCCTCCTCTTGCCTAGGATGACGTTGCCCCCAGGCTTCTGTAGCAAGGGCCTCGCCACAACCAAAGGCTCGGCTGGGCACGTGACAGGAGATTCTGAAGTAGCGGCAGTAGGCGACAAGGCGAGGGCGCTGCCCTGAAGCGGTGTCAGCGTCGTCCCCCCCCCTTCAGATCCCTGCGGGTCAGCCTTTGCAACACGGTCCTCTCGGACCTCGTGATGACCCCGACGGGACGCGGGGACCTCCTGACCAAGCCTTCTTCGGCATCGTCGTTATCAGGAAGACCTCGCAGGAGCTCGCTCCGCCGTAGAGGAGAAAACTCCCCCATCCCTTCCTCGGTCGCCTCCGAGTCTTTCTCCTCCTCCTCTTCACCCGAAATGGAGTCCTCGCTAGAGGACAACGCCACTGGGGAGTCAAGGGGCCCTGATGGCACGAGCCCCCGCTTGTTGAAGTCCAGCATGGAGGCGGCCAACTCCACCCCGTCGTCGCAGCGGTATAGCGGAAGGTGGGCTGCCGGAGGGTAGCTTGGATCCTTCCCGACCAAGACCCGCACAACCTTGTCCAGCACCTCGGCTGTCAGGTTCCCAGGGCACAGCTGGAGGTCGTCTTCTACGCCCTGGAGGTCACACATGGGACGCGAGTGAGCCTAGAGAGGGGCCAGGCACTGCAACAAGAACTCACGGACGATCATGGGCCCCGTCAGCACCCCGAAGCCCATGTCCGCCTTGATCTTCTTCAAGACCGGCGCCGCCCTTGGGTTGGTGAGCTTCTCGTGAGACCACTATGGCTGCTTCTCTGGTCGCTCAATTGGCAGCTACAGCCGAGCGTGATGGCTCCGGGCGTCCAGGTAGATCCACTTTGTGCCGGAAGTCATCCACCTTCTTCGCGACCTTCATGAGCTCGTTGTTATCGCGTGACGAAGGAGACACATCCAGAGATCTTGCTTGAGCCGTGCGTCCGGAGGGAGAAGAAATGGCGGAACAGCACGACGGAGGGCTTCACCCCCACGAAGGCCTCGTAGTAGAAAGCAAAGACCAATAGGAGGAGGACGAAGTTGGGTTGAAGATGAAGCGCGTGGATCTGGTAATGGTCAAGGATGGCAAAGAAGAACCTGGAGAAAGGCGGGACGAGCCCCGCGAAGAGGTTGTGGAGGAAGAAAGGGAAGAACGCGCCCACCAAAGCTCCTTGCTCAGCGGAGCCGACCCGAAGCTCGGTCGCTCCCTGCTCGTTCTCCAGGCTCGCTGAAAGTGCAACTATCCCTAGGTGGTTTTGGTAATTCATAACAACATATAGCTCATTGAGCTAATGCTATTCCAAGGCTATTATTTCAGAAAAGCTCAATGAATGGCATGGCATGGATGATTAAAGTGGATCCCTCAAAATATCAAGGACAAAGGATTGGCTCAAGCTCAAAAGCTCAAGACTCTTCATTTTACATTTTAGTGATCCAAGATCACATTGAGTCTATAGGAAAAGCCAATACTATAAAGGAGGGATGAGGTGTTGCTTAATGAGCCTCTTGCTTCATGTGCTTGGCGATATGCTCCAAATACCCTCAACTACTTTCTCACATCCTCATATGACCTAAACCTAAAGTCAAAATCGGTCATACCGATTTTTTCTATCCGGCGCCACCGAGTTCAAATGTCATACCCACTGCCACAAACCCTAGGCAAATCGGTCTTACCGATAGGGATCTCGGTCTCACTGAGATGGGATTGTAATTGATCTGTTTCCCTTCGTAACATTTTGGTCTAAGCAAAGTGAGCGATCGATCCCACCGAGATTGCAATGTAAACTCTCTGTTTCCCTTTCGTAACATTTTGGTCTCGCCGAAAAGAGCGAATCGGTCCCACCGAGTTTACCTGACCAACTCTCTGGTTAGCTAATTACCAAAATCGGTCTCACCGAGTTTGTGTAATCGGTCTCACCAAGATTACGTTATGCCCTAACCCTAACCATATCGGTCCTCCCGAGTTGCATGTCGGTCCCACAGAAAATCCTAACGGTCACTAGGTTTACTGAATCGGTCCGACCGAGTTTGTTGATTCGGTCCCACCGAGTTTGGTGAATTGTGTGTAACGGTTAGATTTTGTGTGGAGGCTATATATACCCCTCCACATCCTCTTCATTCGTGAAGAGAGCCATCAGAACAAACCTACACTTCCAACTTACCATTTCTGAGAGAGAACCACCTACTCATGTGTTGAGGACAAGATATTCCATTCCTACCATATGAATTTTGATCTCTAGCCTTCCCCAAGTTGCTTTCCACTCAAATCTTCTTTCCACCAGATCCAAATCCCATGAGAGAGAGTTGAGTGTTGGGGAGACTATCATTTGAAGCACAAGAGCAAGGAGTTCATCATCAACGCACCATTTGTTACTTCTTGGAGAGTGGTGTCTCCTAGATTGACTAGGTGTCACTTGGGAGCCTCCGACAAGATTGTGGAGTGGAACCAAGGAGTTTGTAAGGGCAAGGAGATCGCCTACTTCGTGAAGATCTACCACTAGTGAGGCAAGTCCTTCGTGGGCGACGACCATGGTGGGATAGACAAGGTTGCTTCTTCGTGGACCCTTCGTGGGTGGAGCCCTCCGTGGACTCGTGCAACCGTTACCCTTTGTGGGTTGAAGTCCCCATTAATGTGGATGTACGATAGCACCACCTATTGGAACCACGACAAAAACATACGTGTCTCCAATTGCGTTTGAATCCTCCAAACCCTTCCCTTTACTTTCTTGCAAGTTGCATGCTTTAATTTCCGCTGCTCATATACTCTTTGCATGCTTGCTTGAATTGTGTGATGATTGCTTGACTTGTCCAAAGATTGCTAAAATCTGCCAAACTCTAAAATTGGGAAAAGGTTAAGTTTTTAATTGGTCAAGTAGTCTAATCACCCCCCTCTAGACATACTTCAAGGTCCTACAAGTGGTATCAGAGCTTTGGTCTCCATTTTCTTTTATTTCCATAGTTTTTAGTGGTCATAGCCTTGGTTTCACAACCTAGGAGAGTATGGCATCTAGCGAGGGAAATTATCATCGTAGAGGTCCTTACTTTGATGCTACTAATTATAAGATGAAAATGCATATTCTCGGACATAACCCCGCCGTTTGGGCTATTATTTGTATTGGCTTGCAAGGTGAATTCTTTGATGGGAGAGAGCCGAACCGTGAAGCTAATGCAGATGAATTGAAGATGCTGCAATACAACGCTCAAGCTTGTGATATCCTGTTCAACGGATTGTGCCCCGAAGAATTCAACAAAATCAACCGTCTTGAGAATGCAAAGGAAATTTGGGATACTTTGATTGATATGCATGAAGGTACTGACTCCGTCAAGGAATCCAAGCTGGATGTGCTCCAAAGTCAGCTTGGCAAGTTCAAGATGAAGGATGGTGAAGGTGTCGCTGAAATGTACTCTAGGCTTGCTCTTATCACAAATGAGATTGCCGGCTTAGGGAGTGAAGAGATGACCGACAGATTCATCATCAAGAAGATCCTAAGAGCATTGGATGGAAAGTATGATACCGTGTGCACACTGATCCAAATGATGCCAAACTACAAAGATCTCAAGCCAACGGAAGTCATTGGAAGAATTGTTGCTCATGAGATGTCACTCAAGGATAAGGAGGAACTTCACAACAAGTCAACTGGTGCTTACAAAGCCTCATGTGAAGCCCCCACATTATCAAGTGAGAAACAAACCTTCAATGAAGAGTTGAGCTTAATGGTGAAGAACTTTCACGAATTCTACAAGAGTAGAAGCAAAGAAAGAAGCTCCAAGTCAAGGTCCTACAATGACAAAAGATCTTCTAGTCGAGAGCGCAATTGCTACAATTGTGGGAGACCCGGACACAATTCCAATGAGTGTACGACACCCTACAAAAGAAGAGAAGATTCTCCAAAAAGAAGAAGCAAAAGATAAGAATCACCACCAAGAGAGAGGAGGAGTAGAGATGATCGTTATGAAGGAAGACCCTCATGGAGAAGCAAGGATTCAGAAAGGAAGGACAAGTCATCAAGGAGCTATACAAAACGAAGACATCAAGCTCATGTTGGTGAATGGGTATCCGGCTCCGACTCCGACAATCACTCCGAGAGAAGCTATCACTCCGACTCCGAATATACTCAAGATGAAGGTGTTGCCGGTCTAGCACTTGTGTCAACCAACTCCTATGACATATTTGACTCACCAAATGAAGGAATTGGAAGATGCTTCATGGCCAAAGGTCCAAAGGTAACACATCCCGAGTATGTTGATTTCAATAGTGATGAAGATGACTTGCTAGGTGATGATGATTTACTTGTTGACAACTCTAGTGATGAATACTATGATGAAACGTCAATTAATCATGCTAATCAAGATAAAACGAATGACAATGATAAGGAGAAGATTGAGCTTCTAACTAAAGAACTAAACACTCTTAAGTTAGCTCATGAAACTATCTTCGAAGATCATCAAGAACTTTTAAGGGCTCATGAGAAGTTACGCTTTGAAGAGCTCAATCTTGAGTTAGAGCATGAGTTCTTAAAAGCAATCAATGATGATGTCGGAGTAATGGGACATGGGTAGGCTGACCCGAGCCCCAGAACCTTTCAAGACATCGGGGCAGGCCGCGCCCCTCAAACCCGAGTCTCAGGTGACGACTCCCAGATGAACCGAGTTTCAGATGACGACTCCCAGATGAACCGAGTTCCAGATGACGACTCCCAGATGAGCCGAGTCTCAGGTGACGACTCCCAGATAAACCGAGTCTCAGATGACGACTCCCAGATGAACCGAGTTTCAGATGATGACTCCCAGATGAGCCGAGTCTCAGATGACAACTCCCAGATGAACCGACTCTCAAATGATGACTCCCAAATGAACCAAGTCTCAGATGACGACTCCCAGATGGGCCGACTCATGGCCGGCGACTTCCGTAGGAGCCGGCTATAGAGAGTCGGCCCACGACTCTACACTCATTGCGGGTACGACCACGGCGTGGCCGTCACCTCCAGCCTGCGAGGGGTCGGTGTGGCTACAGTGTGCCGTACCGCCGGAGATCTCCGGCGTGGCCCGGCACTGTAGCCATGCCAGACCTGACCTCGACCACAGTGCGCGGTGCACTGTGGCCACGATGGCCTACCTATACGGCTCGGAGACGGCGGGCCCGCCAGTCAGTGAGAGCTAGAAGACGGCGGGTACGCCCCAAAGGCGGCCCCGTGGGAGTCGGCTCCCCGGAGTCGGCCAGCCCCTCTCACGGGTCCCACGCGCCATTAACCAGACAATATGGGGAGTAACGATAGTGATCGCCCAATAGACGGTGGCACTGTTGCCACGACCCAATGACCAAGCCTGCGTCATCAGAAGCACGGCTACATTGCCGGACTCGCCGGCGGGGCCCGCGAGTCGGCGGGCCCCATCAGTCGGCGGAGAAGACGGCGGCCTGTGAGACAGACGGCTGGGACCCGCGCCCAGCCGGATTACTATTGTATCCCCGGGGGGTAGGCCTATATAAACCCCCCGAGGCACCCATGCAAAGGGTTTGCTCCCATTAGCCTTAGACCCGATGGTATAGGAAGAAGAGGGCTAGCCTTGTCTCCTTCTACCTCCAGAATACAGCTCTAGGAGCAACCTTGTAGTCACTACGCCTTAGTCATCATGCGGAGACCCCGCAGAGCAGCAGTAGGGGTGTTATCTCCCCAAGAGCCCCGAAGCTGGGTAAGATTTGCCAGCGTGCATGCCTTCGCCTAATCCCATTTCCTGGCTCTGGCGACGTTCTACTCGCTCCCACCATGATAAGCCATCCTTTGGCATATGTCGCACCCAACCCCCGACATTTGGCGCCCGCCATGGGGTGAGGTGCACCGTCGTCCCGAGACCTGCTTTGGACGGGAACCCTTTTCCTCCCCCGCGAGCGTAGCCAGCCCGGCACGCCCGATGGCGCTTGCCCCGACGCGCTGCAAAGCATCAATGACGCCTGCGCGGCGAGCTGCCTCGCTGACCTTCTCGGCGAGGTTAGCATCTCCGACGAGCCTGCATCCGATGCAGGCACGGGCGGCCCCGAAAGCCTCCTCGCGGGCCTCCTCGACCATCTCCATGTCGCCGGCGAGCCTGCCGTGGACTTGGAGTCCGTAGGCTCCACCGACCCGATGCTGGTCGACTCCGACGGTGTGTCGCTCGACACGTTCCCCTCCAACATGGTGATCTACAACGAGCCGCTCCCTCGCGAGGCGAGCGGCGGAAGCGCCATCACGGAAGTTCTCGTCATCAGTCATGGCGAGCGCTCCGGTGAAGGAGCTCATGATCCGCTCGACGCGGCTCTGCGAGACCTGACGGCGCCCATTCTGGAGGACGCTGATGCCGAGACGCTAGAGGCATGCCGCCTTCAGCTTGTCGAAGGCGCGAAGAAGCTGGCAAGCATGAGACGCTTGTCGGAGGCCTACCAACGTGAGATGGATCGCGCTGTGGGCGGCTCGCCGGCGCCGACTGGGCCTAGCCCCCTAGGCGCGGTCTGACAACGCGGCGCGGCCGTCGCAAACCTGTTCGGGGCCGTCGCCCCGTATATGCCATGCCTACGGAGAACATCCGTGCCGCTCAGGCGGCAGCAGACGAGCTAGACAACTTCGAAGGCGAAGAGTGCCGCCTAATGACCGAGCGAGTCCAGCGACTCCTCAAAGCGGCTGCCGCATAGAACGAAGCTGGCTGCCGCACGGAGGCGCCGCAACGACAAAATGACGAATTGCCTCCCCGTCGAGATCAAGGCGTGACGTCTCGGACGCCAACTGGCGGAGTCCGCGGAAGAAAAGAGAAGGATCCGGCTGTCAGCCACAGTCGGACTCGCATCACCATCGAGCGCGACCAAGACGGCCGCCCAAGAGCAGTGGAGCGGTAGGGCGACTACCTGCCTCCCCCACCACGAAGTCAAAGACGAGTCTCCCCAACGCCTATCGATCATCCGACTCTCGGCGACCGCCTCGGCCGTCGAGAGGGAGTCGGAGAGAACGACGCACGCCACCGGATTGACCGACTCCACCGATCCCTGGCGCTGGAAGAAGAAGACGAGCTGGGTCCACCCTGCTTTGGGCCCCGCATCCGAGATGAGCCCTTCCCCAAAGGATTCACGCTCCCCCGAGACACGCCCAAATACACCGGCTCCGTGAAGCCGGAAGATTGGCTAGTTGACTACTCCATAGCCGTCAACATAGCAAACGGCAACAAGCGTGTTGCCGTGAAGTACGTTCCGCTAATGCTCCAGGGCACGGCCCGGACATGGTTGAACAGTTTGAAGCCCCGCAGCATCAACAGTTGGGTCGACTTCACCGAAGCTTTCATCCGCAACTTCATCAGCACGTACAAGCACCCCCCAAGCCACGACAACTCTCCTTGTGCGTGCAAGGCCAAGACGAGTCGACATGCGACTACCTCACGCGATGGGGCGAGCTTCGGAACTCCTGCGAGGGCGTGCACGAGATGCAGGCTATCGAGTACTTCACCGCCGGGTGCAGAGAAGGCACCCTCCTCAAGCACCGGCTCATCTGCGACGAGCCCGAGACCCTCGACGAGTTGTTGGTCATCGCAGACAAATATGCCATGGCCGACTCTTCCATGAAGACAGAGATTCAAGTTAGTGCGACTGGCAAGGTGGCCCCTCAAGCTCCCAGAACTCCGGCCGGAGACACCAGTCGGCGACAGCAGCAGAATGAACACAAGCGCAAGGCCCCACAGCCGACTTCCAGCAGTCGACAGGTCGCGACAGTCGAAGACCAATAGCCTAAGGGGCAGCCTCCAGCGAAGCGGCAGAAAGGCGGCAAGACCAACTGGTTGCCAGCCTTCTCTTACGAGCAGACTCTGGATGGTCCCTGCAAGTTCCACAGTGGTGCGAAGCCATCAAACCATACCACCTGGAAATGCCACTAGCTCACCAGAATCGCCAAGGGAGACGGCCTCCCTCCTCCGCCTACTGGGCCGCCGCCTCCACAGCCGCCCCAGCAGCTGGCGGCCAGGCCAGTCGGTGCCGTACAAGATGAATACCCCGAAGAGCATGGAGCTTATGTGGTGTTCACCAGTATGGCTGATGATCGATGCAGCAGACAGTTGCAGCAGCAAGAAGTAAATGCAGTAGCATCAGATACTCCGGAGTTTATGCATTGGTCCGAGAAGCCTATTAGTTGGAGCAGAGCAGATCACCCAGAGGTGATGCCGAATCCGGGCTCCTACGCCTTGGTTCTGAGTGCAACCTTGGCCACTGATCGGCAGGCCGCTCGCTTCTCGCGAGTGTTGATAGACGGAGGCAGCAGCATCAACATCCTGTACAAGGATACCATGGAGAAATTAGGGATCAAGCAGAAACAGCTTCAAAGCAGCCGAACTGTTTTCCACGGCATTGTACCTGGCCTTTCCTGCTCCCCGATCGGCAAGATCCAGATAGACGTCCTCTTCGGAGACAAAGATCATTTTCGCCGAGAGCCAGTCTGGTTTGAAGTGGTGGACCTTGAAAGCCCATACCAAGCACTGCTTGGCTGACCTGCCTTAGCCAAGTTCATGGCGGTCCCCCACTACGCCTACCTCAAGATGAAGATGCCGAGTTCAGAGGGGATTCTGACCGTGGCTGGCGACTACAAGAAGTCGTCCGCCTGCGCGGCCGAGAGCAGTCGGTTGGTCGAGTCCTTGGTGATCGCAGCTGAAAGGCGGCTCCTTGACCGGGTTGTGGCGATGGCCGGCAAGCAGCCAGAGATGTCACCCGACCCCAAGGAGTCGGAAGCTGATGGTTCGTTCAAGCCGGCTAAAGAAACAAAGAGGATACCTTTGGACCCGGAGCACCCGGAGAGGCACGCTGTCATAGGCGCAAACCTAGACGGCAAATAGGAAGGCGAGCTTGTCGATTTCCTCCGTGAGAATCGAGACATCTTTGCATGGTCCCCTAAAGACATGCCGGGTGTACCGACGGAATTGGCCGAGCACAAGCTACATGTCTGATCTGATGTGAAGCCCGTCAGGCAGCCCTTGCGCCGCCTGTCAGAAAAGAAAAGAAGAGTTGTTGGGGAAGAGATAGCCCGACTCCTAGCGGCCGGCTTCATTATGGAGGTGTTCTTTCCAGAATGGCTGGCGAACCCGGTCCTAGTGCTGAAGAAGAACAAGCAGTGGCGGATGTGTATCGACTACACAAGCCTCAACAAAGCTTGCCCCAAAGATCCATTTGCCTTGCCAAGAATTGACCAGGTGATAGACTCCACAGCCGGATGCGAGTTGTTGAGCTTCTTAGATGCATATTCAGGATATCACCAGATCAAGCTGAACCCGGCAGACAGACTGAAGACTGCTTTCATCATGCCGTTTGGAGCCTTCTGCTACCTGACTATGATGTTCGGCTTGAGGAACACCGGCGCCACCTTTCAGCGTTGCATGCAGAAGTACCTCCTCAAGCAACTCGGCAGAAATGCCCACGTCTACATGGATGATGTGGTAGTGAAGACGGAAAAGCGGGGAACGTTGTTGGAAGACCTCCAAGAAACCTTTGAGAATCTGCGCCAATTCCAGATCAAGCTCAATCCGGAGAAATGCGTCTTCGGAGTACCAGCTGGCCAGCTCCTTGGCTTCCTGGTCTCTGAACGCGGCATAGAGTGCAACCCTGTAAAGATCAAAGCTATCGAGAGGATGGCAGTCCCCCGCCGACTGCTAGATGTGCAGAAGTTCACCGGCTGCTTGGCGTCCATCAGCCGATTCATCAGTCGACTGGGCGAGAAGGCTCTCCCTTTGTACAAACTGATGAAGAAGACCACCTTCTTCGAGTGGAACCACAAGGAGGATGAAGCATTTCTCGATTTGAAGAAGATGTTGACTACTCCTCCTGTGCTGGCGGCTCCGACTCCCAAAGAGCCTATGCTCCTATACATTGCCGCAACCAGCCGGGTAGTCAGCATAGTTGTCGTAGTCGAGCGCAAGGAGGAAGGCAAGGCGCTCCCTGTCCAGAGACCGGTATATTACCTGAGCGAGGTACTGTCGACCTCCAAGCAGAACTACCCCCACTACTAGAAGATGTGCTACGGCATGCATTTCGCCGCCAAGAAGTTGAAGCCTTACTTTCAAGAACATCCAATCACTGTGGTTTGCACCGCTCCACTGGCCGAGATCATCGGAAGCCATGATGCTTCAGGCCGAGTAGCCAAGTGGGCCATAGATTTGGCTCCCTACACCATCTACTACCAGCCCCGCACCGCCATCAAGTCACAAGCACTGGCCGACCTCCTTGTCGATTGGGCCGAGACCCAGTACTTGCCGCCAGCACCTGACTCCACCCATTGGCGAATGCATTTCGATGGCTCCAAGATGCACACCGGCCTGGGAGCCGGCGTCGTCCTCACCTCCCCCAAAGGCGACAAGCTCAAATACGCGCTGCAGATCCACTTCACCGCCTCCAACAACATTGCCGAATACGAGGCGCTCATTCACGGGCTCCGGCTTGCCAAAGAACTCGGCATCCGCCGGATCCTGTGCTACGGCGACTCCGATTTGGTGGTCCAGCAGTCATCTGGTGACTGGGATGCCAAAGACGCAAACATGGCGAGCTACCGCTTCCTGGTGCAGCAACTCAGCGGATATTTCGAGGGGTGTGAATTCCTTCACATTCCAAGAAATGACAATGACCAAGCGGATGCCCTGGCACGAGTCGGCTCCACCCGTCAAGCAATACCATCCAGCGTCGCCCTTCAGCGCCTCCTCAAGCCGTCTATCAAGCCTTCGCCAGAATCAGACTCCATTTTTGTGCCAGCTCCCCCCGAAGAAGTCGGATCCGACTCAAGAGCACCAGCAGACGGCTCCGAAAATACCGAAGTCAAAGCCGGCCCGGGGACTTCAGAACCCGGCCCGGGGACTGCGACAGTCAGCCTGAAGACTCCAGAACTCGGCCCGAGGACTGCTCCAGTCGGTCGCGGATCCCAGCCCGCCGCCTCCCAGCACAGCTACCCTTGTCCAAGTCGCAATAGTGGCAATCGAAGAAGTAGCAGCACCCTCATGGGCCCAGCCCATCCTCAAGTTCTTAGTAAACAGAGAGCTGCCAGCTGATGAAATCCTGGCTCGACAAGTGCAACGCCGAGCGGCAGCCTATACCATAGTCAACAGAGAGCTGGTCAGGCGCAGTGTCACTGGTGTCTACCAACGCTGTGTCGAGGCAGAACAAGGCCAACCAATTCTCAGAGACATCCATGAAGGCGAGTGTGGCCATCATGCGGCTTCAAGGGCACTCGTCGCCAAAGCCTTCCGACACGGATTCTTCTCGCCGACTGCCCTGGAAGAGGCCAAAGAATTAGTCCAAAACTGCAAAGGGTGCCAGATGTTCCGTTCCAAGCTGCTCCAGCCGGCTTCGGCGCTCAAGACCATTCCCATCGCCTGGCCCTTTGCGGTTTGGGGCCTGGACATGGTGGGACCATTCAAGACGGCACGAGGCGGCCTAACTCACCTACTTGTCGCAGTGGACTACTTCACCAAGTGGATAGAAGCAAAACCCATCAAGAAATTGAATGGTCCGACTGCAGTAACCTTCATCGCCGACATTACGACTCGGTACGGCATACCACATAGCATCATCACCGACAATGGCACAAATTTTGCCAAAGGAGCCTTGGCCCGTTTCTGCGCTACAGAGGGCATCCGACTGGACTTAGCGTCCGTCGCCCATCCGCAGTCAAACGGCCAGGTAGAGCGAGCAAACGGCCTCATCCTATCCGGCATCAAGCCCCGCCTGGTTGAACCACTGGAACGCTCGGCCGGCTGTTGGCTCGAGGAGCTGCCAGCCGTCCTCTGGAGTCTGCACACGACTCCAAACAAGTCGACCGGCTTCACGCCTTTCTTCCTCGTCTACGGTGCTGAAGCCGTCATCTCGACGGACATAGAATTCGACTCCCCGTGAGTCACCATGTACACCGAGGAGGAAGCAGAAGAAGCACGTCAAGACGGCATCGATCTGCTGGAAGAGGGCCGGCTGTTGGCACTCAGTCGGTCCGGCATCTACCAGCAGAGCCTGCGCCGATACTACAACAGGAAGGTCAAGCCAAGATCTTTCCAAGAGGGCGACCTTGTGCTCCGACTGATCCAGCGGACAGCCGGCCAGCACAAGCTGTCGGCACCTTGGGAAGGCCCCTTTATTGTCAGCAAGGTGTTGGGCAATGACTCCTACTACCTGATCGATGCTCAGAAGCCCCGAGCTCGCAAGAGAGGCGACTCCGGCAAAGAGTCGGAACGACCATGGAACGCAAACCTCCTCCGAAGGTTTTACGGTTGATTCAGTATGTACCACACTACCCCTTTGTATTAAAGTACCGAGACTTCGGGCCCCCCGAGACGAGCTCGGGGACTGCCCCTTTTGATTATCTGTACGATAAGAATTATGCCT
Source organism: Triticum aestivum (assembly GCF_018294505.1). Lineage (NCBI taxonomy): Eukaryota > Viridiplantae > Streptophyta > Magnoliopsida > Poales > Poaceae > Triticum > Triticum aestivum. The sequence continues at coordinate 149,331,641 of NC_057801.1, forward strand.
TCAAGTATGCTACTTCTTGCTATGCCGCTTGGCGCCGTGTTCGACTAGTCGGCCCGGGGATTCGCCGTCTGGCGCTATGAAATGTTTCCTGAAGTCGGACAAGTAGTGTGCGGCGCCTAAGCCGTCTCCTGCTAGAAGCCGCAGCTCACAGAGCGACTGTTTGGTAAGCAGGAGCAAGGATGAATGGGTGTCCACACGAAAAAGGGCTAAGGACCCAAAACATCAACATAGCTTAAGCCGGTTTCGAGCCCCCCTTTCTTACAAGCCGACTCGCGAGTATTCGGCTTACTGCTTTCTATCCAACTTGTTAAATAAACTCCAAAGAAAGGCAAGTACTTGCTTTCCCCAAAGTAGCCAGGCATTTGGCCCAGCGGCAGTCCGCAGAGCGGTCTGCCGGCTGGCAAAGCGGCAACTAGGGGAAGGCGGCAAAGGAAAAAGCCAAAGGAGCAATGAGCAAGGAAAGATAGGACTCGGATTAATATTTACATAAGCATAGGCCCATTGGCCGAATCTTCAGACAGAAGTTTAAAATACACCCCGAGGGTGGAATTGTGCAAATTAACAAGTTCATCAAAGACCTTCTAGAACAGATAAATAAAGACAGAAGGCAGCCTAAAGAGGAGCAGATAGGTTCGGAGGGTCGGAGGAGACGGCGGTGTCAGGCGCCGGGGCAGTCGGCTGGGCAGTCTCGGCTTGATCGCCGCCAGCGGCAGTTGGCCTGGTCGGACGCGGCTCGTTGCTAGTGCCGCGGTCGAGCTGAGGCTGGTCGCCCGCTCCGCCTTCTGGCACCTCCGTCTCGCCTTCGTCCTCCGCCTTGCCTTCTTCCTCGGTGCTGGAGTCAATCACCTCCGCCGAGTCCTTGCCATATTTCGGGTTCATCCCGAACCACTCTGGCAGCACTTCCTCGCCGCCTTCAGCCTGCTCGGGGACGAAGACACTGGTGTCCATGTACTCGGCGATGGCCGCCGCACGCTCGACAAGGGCGCCCTCCACAGCCTCCAGCTCGGCCTGGGCCTCTGACCGGAATGCGGCCAGACGGTCCAGGTCCAGCCCCGGATACCACGCCTTGACGAACTCCAAGGCCCGGCGCGCTCCGGCCCAGGCCGAGGAACCCTTCCAAGCTTCAAGATGGCCGGCGGCGACTTCCAGCCAGTCGGCGGTCCGACTGGCGGTGCGCAGAGCCGGCATGTCTGGCCACAGAGCGGCAACCGCCTGGGCGCCGGCACGCTGAAGCCGGCGCATCCGCCGGTGGGCCGGACGAAGACGGGCCTCGATGCTCAGAAGCTGCTCATCGACGGTCAAGGGAGTGTTGGCGGCAATCACCTCACCGTTTGCCCTTCGCGCCTCACAATCAGCCTCGATGGCCAGAGGGACTGCATGCGAGTGGCCAGGGAAGAAGTCTGCCAAGACAAAAAAGAAGCAAGTCGAAAAATCAGAAGTCATCCTGACACATAGTCGAAAAATCATAAGTCAGCCTGACACATAGTCGGAAATTCAAAGAAAGAAAGCTCACCATCGACGATATCCTCAATCTCGTGGAATCCGGAAGTCAGCATCGCCTCCCTGTCGGTCCAGGAGGAGCGTTCGCTCTTGAACTCGGCCAGGAGAGCGGCCTCCTTCTTCTCGGCCTCGTCCTGCGCCTTCTTGAGCAGCTCCTTCTGCTCGATCAGCTGTGCAGTAAGCAGATCGCGCTCCGCAGCGATTTTTCTGCACTCCTCCCCCTTGGCACGCAAGGCGGTGTTAACTTCACCCAGCTGCCCCTGAAGAGTAGCGTTGGCCCCTGAAACACGAAAGAAAGGAAACGTCGAAGTTGTCAGAAAAGAAGATCACCGGGAAGATCCGGCCCGACTGCTCAGCAGTTGGCCCGAATCTCGGGGACTACAGCCCGCGGGTGCGCCAGCACGCCCCCGCGAAGAAGAGAGGGAAAAGAACTTACTCCGGCTCTCCGTCAACTCGGCAGTCCGCTTGCTCAACTCCTCAACATTGCGGTTGAAGGCAGTGGCGCGGAGGTTGTGATACTCCTGCAAACAACGATGTCAGACAAAATAAGTACTTGGAACTCGGGGACTACACCCAGTGGGTGCGCTGGCGCGCCCCCACAGAGAAAAACAAGAATCAAAAAGAAGAAGGAAACGTACTCGGACGGCCGTCCGCGCTGCCAGATGCGCCTGGTGCAAGTTTGAAGGGCGTCGCCTTCAGCATGCAGCTTTGCCTGAACGTCCAGAAGCGCTTGATTTAGCGGCCCAGTGCCGCCTCCGCACAACCACCCGATGGGCACGGCACTTGTTGCCTCAGCGTCTAGGGCTGCCGAGCTGGCGGCGCCGGTCTCCCGAGGTCGCGGCGCCGAGGTCGCCCTCTCAAGACGGCGGTGCACCGGTGAGGTGACTTGGAGAAGCAGCCTCGCCTCGGACTCGTCCGCGGTCGGCGGCTCCGGCGGACCCGTCGGCTGTTTGCCGTGCGGTCTCCCAGACGCTAGTGGAGGCGGCGGTGGCGGCACGAGAGGGTCCAACATGGAGGCCTCGCCGCTCTCCTTCTCCACGACGGGGTTCTCGGTGCCGGCCTCTCCGGTCTGTCCCGTGAACTCTGGAGGCGGGGGTGCAGAGGACAGTGGGGGGACGAGCATCGCTGATCAGCGATGCGCGGCCTCCTCAGCTCGTCGTCTCGCCGCAAGAGCGGCTTCGGCGTCCTCCAGCTTCTTCTGGGCGGAGGCGGCCGCCTTCTCGGCCTTCCCCTTCTCCAGACGGTCGGCCTCCTCCTCGTCGCTCTTCTCCCGCGCGTTTCGCTCCGTCGCCTCCCGGAGGTCGGCGGCGGGGTCGACCCGCCGAGTATTGGCAGACGTCTCTGCTGACCCCATGACGGAGGGGACGGCGACTCTCTCAAGGGAAACGGGGGCCCTGAAGAAGAATGGAAGGAGTATAAAAGAAGGCGCGGACAAGATTGACCGAAGGAAAATAAAAAAGCGTAAAAACTTACGCAGAGACTAGCGGCGGCCTTCTCACTTCCCTACAGAAGCGGTTGGCCTTCGCGGCCGCCTCCTCCTGTTTGGTCGCGGTGGCCGCCCCTTGAACTTCTTCAACTTGCCGCCGGGCGCACTCGGCCCGGCGTGACGCCTCTTCGAGCTGCCTTGGCCAGCCAAGCCGGCAGAGGAGCCGGCGCCCGACGAGCCGACCCTCGGCTCGTGGCGCGGGGCGACTTCCCCTTCAGCGTCGTCATCAGGCCAGTCGGCGAAGGTGGCCGAGGGCCTGAAGCCACCTACCGCTCCTCCTCCCCCGCCTTCGGCGTCGGCTTCCATCGCCGCCGCCCCTAAGTCGGGGTCGTCGACGTCGCTCTCTGCACGATCGGGGACAAACTCGTGGGGCTGTCTCGTGGCGCCGGCTGCAGGCTGCATGAGGGGGTTCTAGTTCAGAAGAACCCAATGAGAATCAGAAACCGGATTCGGCCGCAAAGAAGACAAAGCAATAAGGAGATGCGACTTACCACTGGTGGGGGGTTGTCGCGCGAGTACGGCTCCTTGTCGAACTGCCAGTCCTCTCCGAACTCGCAGTTCGCGATATGATTCACCATGTTTGCCACCTCCGCGCGGGGCATCTCCTTGGTGCTCATCCGACTTGGGTCTCGGAGGCCGCTCATCTGCCAGATCAGGTGAGGCCGACCTTGGAGCGGGAGAACTCGGGGCGCCACGAAGGCGGCCAGCAAGTCGGACCCGACGAGGCCCTCCGACTGCGTCAAGACTCGGAGTCGCGCTAGGGCGGCGGCTCCGGCGGGAGTCAGCATCTTGACCCGATGAGACCAGCTGGGGGGCCGGCTTCGTAAGCCGGCAGATTAAGCCAGTCGCCGTCGGAGGCGAGGTTCTTCATGTAGAAGTATGAGCGCTGCCACATCCTCACCGACTTGATCAGCGAGATGGAAGGGAAGGGGTTGTCGGCCGTCGAGTGCCGCATCGCGATGAAGGCACTGCATTGAGCCGGCACGCCGGCGACGTGCGTGCCGAGCTTAGAAGAGAAGAATTCCCCCCACAGCTTGATGGTGGGGAGAACACCGAGGAAACCTTCGCACAGAGTGGCGAAGGCGGAGAGCAGCACCACCGTGTTCGGGGTGAGGTGGTGCGGCTGGAGGCTGTGAAACTCCAAGAAGGAGCGGAAGAAGCCGCTCGCCGGCAGCCCCAGGCCGCGCATGAGGTGCAAGCGGAAGATGACCCGCTCGCCCTCCTCCGGCGCCGGCGATATCTCCTTCGCCGGCGCGGTGCGGGCTCGCACGAGGTGTGCGCCGGGGAGCCGGCGCGTCTTGCGGAGGAATTCAATGAGGTTGCCGTCGACCTCCGAGTCATCCCACGTGCCGGAACGCACGGCCGGAGCCGCGGCGGCGGAGGAGGAGCTCATCGCTGGTTGGTGCGGTGTGGTTCTGCTCGCCGGCGGCAAGAGGGAGAGAGGAAGCAAAATGAAGCGGGGGTCGAGGGAGATGGGCGCGTGTGGTATGCTGCTCCACTCCCCCCCCCTACTTATAGCCTTGGAGGCTGAGAAGTCGAGGGAGCGGGCGTGGGATTAACTGCGCCCAGAGCCCCACGCCGCCCCATGATTTTCCCCACGAAGTTACTGCGCGCAGTAACGGCGTGAGAAGCCTAACCGTTTGCGCGGCCGCAGCGGATCCGTTCGCGTGCCGAGGTGCGGTAGTGGCGGGGCCCGCCTGACAGCCCGTCCCGTCGCGCACATGGGATGGCAGACTGTCCCTGCCGCGTGGCGCCGCACGATAGGGCCGCGGTGGGCGGCAGCAGGGAAGCGTATCAGGCACGCCACCTGGTCTCCCGCCACGACTTTCGAGCTCTCCACAGAACAAGATGGCCCTCTACGAATCCAACTACGGATAGTCGGCCAGGAGGAAGACGGTAAACGAAGCCCAGATTCGACCACCGGAAGAATGAAACTGTTGAGGCCCCCCAGCGAGTCACTCTCGGAGCCTCACCAGCTTCGGGGACTACTGTCGGAGTAATGAGCCACGGGTAGGCTGACCCGAGCCCCAGAACCTTTCAAGACATCGGGGCAGGCTGCGCCCCTCAAAGCCGAGTCTCAGGTGACGACTCCCAGATGAACCGAGTTTCAGATGACGACTCCCAGATGAACCGAGTTTCAGATGACGACTCCCAGATGAGCCAAGTCTCGGGTGACGACTCCCAGATGAACCGAGTCTCA
>NC_057801.1:149337084-149354297 GCF_018294505.1 Triticum aestivum
GTCTCAGATGACGACTCCCAGATGAACCGAGTTCAGATGACGACTCCCAGATGAGCCGAGTCTCAGATGACGACTCCCAGATGAACCGAGTCTCAGATGACGACTCCTAGATGAACCGAGTCTCAGATGACGACTCCCAGATGGGCCGACTCATGGCCGGCGACTTCCGGAGGAGCCGGCTATAGAGATTCGGCCCACGACTCTACACTCATTGCGGGTACGACCACGGCGTGGCCGTCACCTCCAGCCTGCGAGGGGTCGGCGTGGCTACAGTGTGTCGTACCGCCGGAGATCTCCGGCGTGGCCCGGCACTGTAGCCATGCCAGACCTGACCTCGGCCACAGTGCACGGCGCACTGTGGCCACGATGGCCTACCTATACGACTCGAAGACGGCGGGCCCGCCAGTCAGTGAGAGCTAGAAGACGGCGGGTACGCCCCGAAGGCGGCCCCGTGGGAGTCGGCTCCCCGGAGTCGGCCAGCCCCTCTCACGGGTCCCACGCGCCATTAACCAGACAAGATGGGGAGTAACGACAGTGATCGCCCGATAGACGGCGGCACTGTTGCCACGACCCAATGACCAAGCCTGCGTCATCAGAAGCACGGCTACAGTGCCGGACTCGCCAGCGGGGCCCACAAGTCGGCGGGCCCCATCAGTTGGCGGAGAAGACGGCGGCCTGTGAGACAGACGGCTGGGACCCGCGCCCAGCCGGATTACTATTGTATCCCTGGGGGTAGGCCTATATAAACCCCCCGGGGCACCCATGCAAAGGGTTCGCTCCCATTAGCCTTAGACCCGATGATATAGGAAGAAGAGGGCTAGCCTTGTCTCCTTCTACCTCCAGAATATAGCTCTAGGAGCAACCTTGTAGTCACTACGCCTTAGTGATCATGCGGAGACCCCGCAGAGCAGCAGTAGGGGTGTTATCTCCCCGAAGAGCCCCAAAGCTGGGTAAGATTCGTCGGCGTGCATGCCTTCGCCTAATCCCGTTTCCTGGCACCGGCGACGTTCTACACGCTCCCACCATGATAAGCCATCCTTTGGCATATGTCGCACCCAACCCCCGACAGATGATCTCCGTAAGAAAAGTTCTTCTTACATTGCCAAGTGTTTACTATTATCTACTTACATGCCTCAAGTCAAGTCTAGTAACAAGAACAAGAAAGATCCTTCCTCTAGTAGTAACAATAATTATGCTAAATCAAATATTGTTGCTTCTAGTAGTTCTCTTGATTCCACTAATGATTCTCTTAGCCAAGTTACACTTGAGCAAGAAAATAGCTTATTGAAGGGAATTATAGAGAAAGGTGTATACAAGAGCCTTGCCGGGAGCAAGCAATTCGAGAAAATTGTACGCAAGCAAGGAAGGCACCGGAAGAATCAAGGTGTTGGTTTTTAACGGAAGTTCAATGCCAATGGAGTTGAGTGGGAAGAAGATCAATACCCCAAGATGAAGTTTGTTCCTCAACAAGAGAAGTATGATCCTATTTCCTTCAAGGGAACACAAGCACAAGATGATCTTCCACCACAAGACCACAAGAACAAAGGCAAGGACAAGCTTCAAGAGGAGATTGATGCATTTGAAGAAGCACCCAAGGCCTTGGTCAAGTGGGTTCCCAAGACCACGTCAAGTTCTACTTCATCAAGTACAACTACAACTCCAAGGATTCCCATCAAGATGATGTGGATCCCGAAGAAGAAGAACTAGAGAGTTCTTGAGGGTGACTCCGCCAACATTCTTCACTGATGTCATTATGGCAAGGACAAGTGCAATCAACTTCCACATCTTTCACTAGTTCAAGGAGTCACAAACCCTCATGTTGGTAAGGCAAGGGACAAGGTAACGTAATGATTTCATGGACATCATCTTGTGTGTGCATCACTCTATGTCTATGGATATTCTTGTTTGTTCCTTGTGGGACTAACCCATGTAGGTATGTTGAAAGTGCAACTCACTCCAAACGATTGCTCCAAATGATCTACATCAACATTGAGCATCCACATCTTCAACACCTACATGAAGTCATCATCGACAAAACCCAAGGTTAGTTCATCCCTCTAAAAGGGGATCTCACATCTAGGGGGAGCTTAACTCTAAGAATTGAGTCAAAGCAACTCTAATGGTGTGAACACATCAATGAATTATGTAAAAGCGGTAACCCCACTTGAGCTTAAACGATGAGTATGATCTATGATCAAATGTTCTCATTTGACTCCTAAGTCAATATACTCATATATAGATGACCTAGTCATCGCCAATTGTTTGATAGATGCTAGAATTGGTTGTGCATGCTTTGCCACAAATTTCACTTGCCATTCTATTGTGTGAGCATGTTGGTTGCATACTTTACTCATTCGAGGACATCCACTTGTTGCTTTGATTGTTTGGGTTCTTTTCTTTTTCCCAAGTGGATGGACAAGAATGCCTAAGAACCTTCTCTAGCTATCTATGCTTTTCTCATCTCAAACTCTATTCATGCTACATCACAAAATTTGATCAAGTCAGATTCGAACCACTCTATGTGAGGAGCACTCGGAGTCCCTGATTCGTTAGAGACTTAAACTTCCAAAACTTCTTTGTGATTCTCGGTCTGACCGATTCCTCCATTTCGGTCCCACCGAGATCACTAAGTCGATCTAAGTTTTCAATCTCGGTGTAACCGATTTGAACTTTTTGGTCCCACCGAGTTGCTGTAACTGTATACAGTTATGCATCTCGGTGCCACCGAGTTGTTCCACTCGGTCACACCGACAGGGTCAGGCTATATATACTCACGGGCAAAAATTTGGAAATTTCTCCAAACCCCTTCTCCCGTGCATTGCTCGCTCTGCCTCCAGGGTCTCCGAATCGTCTCCTCGTTGCCAGCCACCTCCAGTCGTTGGTCTCTGCTGCCGTCAACAGAATTCACCTCCGCCGTTGCCATCGTAGCAAGTTCATCGCCAAGCTAGGGTATGGACTCGATTACAGTGCTATCCTCGTCTGATTCCTAGCACATTGTGTTCATCATGATTCTTGCCACGATTGAAACACTCCTATCTAGTCAATATAATCCTTAGAATAGATGCGATTTAAAAGTTTAGGGTTTGGTTTCCACCGAAACCATCTCGGACCCACCGAGTTGAAAAACTCGGTCCCACCGATTTGGCTAACACCATTGCACTAGTAACTCTCAGTCTGACCGAGAATTGCTAATCGGTGTGACTGATTTTAAAACTGTGTGAAACCCTAGCAGTCTCGGTGCCACCGAACTGTGACTCGGTCCCATCGAGTTTACCAGTTTAGGTTCCAAAACTGCTTCGGTATCACCGAGTTTGAAAATCGATTGATCCGAAATGCTTTCTGTGGAAAACTAAAACTGAGTTTTTGAATCATTCTGTTGCAAAAATCTCTGCATTTTGTGATGCTCATCCATTCTATCTCATCTATAACTATTCACAGGGTCAGCAGTCAGTGATTTGCAGCATGTCAGACCAAAGTTATAGTCAGAACAAGTCAGAAGAGCAGATTCACATGAGTGAGGGCACTAGTCCCTCAAGTTCTTCAGATGATGGCAGCAGGAGCACCCCAAGCAATCTGCCTAAAGCTGCCACCAGGACAAGGAAGAAGAGAACCTCAGAATCTGAGGATGAGGATTATATGGCAGAAGAAGATGAGGCTACTTCCAAGAAGGTAGTGCTCAAAAAGGAGTATGGCTCAGCAAAGACCACAAATCCTGGACTTAATAGGAAGGTCCCTGCCAAGAGGACACCTATGTTGAAGGTCAGAGGATCAACACAAATACCTGAAAAGCCTGATCCCAAAGAGCCTACTGCAGAAGGAAAGAAAAGGAAAGAAAGGGTCAAAAAGACCATGGCCGGAGTTGTTGGGCAACCTTCCATGATGGAAGAAGAAGAAGAGGTTGCTGCACCAGCACCCAAGGCACAAAAGCTGATGGGTGATGCTATAAAATCAGGGGCTGCAACATTAAAGCCCAAAGAAGCACCCAAAGCTGCCCCCAAGCCCAAGATTGCACCAAAGTGGAATACCAGGAGTATTCCAGCTGCTGAGAAGAACAAGGCCCCAGTGCCTGAAGTTGCTGATGAGGAAGAGGATGAAGGACAAGTCCTGAGGAAGCTAAAGCCCAAGATTCCAGACCACAATGATGCTCATCCTGTGGCTGAGGACATGAATATCAGGAGAGACTCAGGGTTGAGGCTATGGAGAATGACAGATCCATATGCCACCAGGAGAAGGACTGTTGTTGATTACAGGTTCCATACAAAGGAACAGCAGGACTTCTATGAGACAATCTTGTTAGACAAGAAGCCCATAGTGTGTGATATGAGGTGGGTCAACTGGACCTACATGGAAGAAAATGAGGAACACTATCCTGGAGTGCAAGACAGTTTTGTTGCTTGTGGAGTTGCAGATTTTGTTGGGCAAAAGCTCACCAACTGGAATGATGAACTCATTATGCAATTCTACTCCACAGCACACTTCTATCCAGATGGCAGGATAGTTTGGATGTCAGAAGGTACGAGGTACCAGTCAACCATAGAGGAATGGGCTAGTCTGATCAATGCCCCAAAGGAGAGTGAAGATGATTTGGATGTCTATGCCAAGAATAAGATGGGACACAATTCTATGTCACATATGTACAAGGAGATCCCAGACAAAGCTCTTGAGACTTTCAAGTTTGGGTCAGTTCATTTTGTTCTGTTAGGACTGCCAACGATCAACTGGATCTTAAGGCACACTCTTATGCCCAAGTCAGGTGACCAGAGCATGATTAGAGGGCATGCAATCAACTTGCTACATATATTTGATGTGCCACAGAAATTCAAGGTCATGAGCCTTATGGTTGAGACCATTAAGAGGACAGCAGCAGACCAGAAGAGAAGTTGTGGATATGCCCCACAGATTCATGAGTTGATTAACTCAAAGATGGGCACAGGAAAATATTTGTTAGATAAGGAACACTTTACTCTTTATCCAGACTTTGAGGACAATCAAGTTGTAATGAATGAGAATGAACCATCATCAGTGCAAGCTCAAGAGAAGAAGGAGAAAGCAAAGAGAGAGAAGGCTGCCAAGATGCCTACTCAAGAGGATGCATCTGAGTACTTTTTGAAGAACAAGCAGGACCAGCTTGGTTACTTGATAGCATCAACACTGAGGATTGAGAAGGGATTGGCCACCCTAACTCAAAATCAGGAGAGCCTGGAAAGAATCATGGAACAAAAATTCTATGATCTAGATGTCAAAGTAACTGAGATTCAGTCAGTTGTGGAGCAGCTTCAGGATGACATGCAGGAGAGGAAGGGCAAGACAACAACTGATGCATTTGCCAGAGTGCCTAGAGCTCAGAGGTCAGCTGCAGTGCCTGTGACAGACACTAGAGCCACATCATCTGCACCAGCAACTGCTCCTACAGCTCCAGTGCAACCAGCTCCAGCACCAACACCTCCAGCTCCATCCACATCAACTGAAGCCTTCGTCCGAGGAGCCATCTCTACACCACCAACTGAAGATCAAGCCTGAGAGTCGATCTAGCACTATGCATTTTCTATGAAATTTTTGGTAACTTGTTGCCAAAGGGGGAGAAAAATGTATAGATCGTAGGCTTCGAGAGAGAGTGAGAGAGTGTTGCTTTTGTTCTCTCTTGCTTTGGTGGTTAAACTTTGTTTGCTTTTGATTGCTTGAGATACTATGCTATTACCTGTGAGACATTGATGATCATGTGTTTGATCATAAGCTACACTTATGCCTGTTTGATGATATTATCTTACCTATCCTTATATGCTCATTCACTTTGCTTGGTGATGAGTGCATGTATTCAATCTTTATTATTTTGAGCGCTCCACCAAGATGTATGTGACATGGAAGAGTAACCCATGAGCCTAATTCCTTGTGCATTTGCAGTCCAAAGCAAATCTTTAATTATGCACAAATTTAGGGGGAGCTCTTGCTTATCACATACTTCTCAAAGCGACGATGTTCTTTCAATCTTATTATCATTTGTCGAAGCTTTGATCTATATGTTGTCATCAATTACCAAAAAGGGGCAGATTGAAAGTGCAACTATCCCTAGGTGGTTTTGGTAATTCATAACAACATATAGCTCATTGAGCTAATGCTATTCCAAGACTATTATTTCAGAAAAGCTCAATGAATGGCATGGCATGGATGATGAAAGTGGATCCCTCAAAATATCAAGGACAAAGGATTGGCTCAAGCTCAAAAGCTCAAGACTCTTCATTTTACATTTTAGTGATCCAAGATCACATTGAGTCTATAGGAAAAGCCAATACTATCAAGGAGGGATGAGGTGTTGCTTAATGAGCCTCTTGCTTCAAGTGCTTGGTGATATGCTCCAAATAACCTCAACTACTTTCTCACATCCTCATATGACCTAAACCTAAAGTCAAAATCGGTCATACCGATTCTTTCTATCTGGCGCCACCGAGTTCAAATGTCATAGCCACTGCCACAAACCCTAGGCAAATCGGTCTTACCGATAGAGATCTCGGTCTCACCGAGATGGGATTGTAATATCTCTATTTCCCTTCATAACGTTTCGGTCTAACCGAAGTGAGCGATCGGTCCCACCGAGATTGCAATGTAAACTTTGTTTCCCTTTTGTAACATTTCAGTCTCACCGAAAAGAGCGAATTGGTCCCACCGAGTTTACCTGACCAACTCTCTGGTTAGCTAATTATGAAAATTGGTCTCACCGAGTTTGTCTAATCGGTCTCACCGAGATTACGTTATGCCCTAACCCTAACCATATCGGTCCTACCGAGTTGCATGTCGGTCCCACCAAAAATCCTAACGGTCACTAGGTTTACTGAATCGGTCCGACCGAGTTTGTTGATTCGGTCCCACCGAGTTTGGTGAATTGTGTGTAATGGTTAGATTTTGTGTGGAGGCTATATATAACCCTCCACCTCCTCTTCATTCGTGAAGAGAGCCATCAGAACAAACCTACATTTCCAACTTACCATTTCTGAGAGAGAACCACCTACTCATGTGTTGAGGCCAAGATATTCCATTCCTACCATATGAATCTTGATCTCTAGCCTTCCCCAAGTTGCTTTCCACTCAAATCTTCTTTCCACCAGATCCAAATCCCATGAGAGAGAGTTGAGTGTTGGGGAGACTATCATTTGAAGCACAAGAGCGAGGAGTTCATCATCAACGCACCATTTGTTACTTCTTGGAGAGTGGTGTCTCCTAGATTGGCTAGGTGTCACTTGGGAGTGTTCGACAAGATTGTGGAGTTGAACCAAGGAGTTTGTAAGGGCAAGGAGATCGCCTACTTCGTGAAGATCTACCGCTAGTGAGGCAAGTCCTTCGTGGGCGACGGCCATGGTGGGATAGACAAGGTTGCTTCTTCGTGGACCCTTCGTGGGTGGAGCCCTCCATGGACTCGCGCAACCGTTACCCTTCGTGGGTTGAAGTCTCCATCAACGTGGATGTACGATAGCACCACCTATCGGAACCACGACAAAAACATTTGTGTCTCCAATTGCGTTTGAATCCTCCAAACCCTTCCCTTTACTTTCTTGCAAGTTGCATGCTTTAATTTCCGCTGCTCATATACTCTTTGCATGCTTGCTTGAATTGTGTGATGATTGCTTGACTTGTCCAAAGATTGCTAAAATCTGCCAAACTCTAAAATTGAGAAAAGGTTATGTTTTTATTGGTCAAGTAGTCTAATCACCCCCCCCCCTCTAGACATACTTCAAGGTCCTACACCCGCCGTCAGCGGGAGCATGGCGGCGAGGTGCTCGACGTCGGTGATGGTTGATGGGCTGAGGGCCACTTCGACAATAGGAGCAGCGGTCACGGCTGCGCAGCTGACATCACTTTCTTCCCCATCGGTCAGGAGCTTGGGAGCGAGGATTTAGTGGATCTGGAGGCGCCCTCGGTAGGAAATGGACGAGATCTGGAGCAAGACGGAAAGGAGGCAATGAAGGCTTGGTTGTGGGAGTTGGCCTTTTTGCCAGGCCGTGCCAGTTGCCGAGGCCGATGGAGAAGCGGAGACGCCCACGTCCCATCAAGTGCCACGCGTCGGCTCGAACCGCAGGCGATTGGGGCCCGTGGTGTTCCACACTTGCCCTTTGGCTTCGCCCTGAAGCCAAGTGCGAGCGCGCCTTGGGCCTGGGAGATTTTGTCAGCATTCTGGGAACCAGGGTACCCAGACCTGCCTACCTGCAACCCACGGAGTGGCTTCATCAACGGCCTGGTACGGCCCAACTTTTACTACGGCAAGACAATACCCTCACGAGGGGCCAAGCCTCGCGAGGCGGGCGACACCAAGACCTCCCGAGGGAGCAGCCTCCTAAGCAGAGCAGAGATTTCTATGCAAGACCTAGGCTCACGAGGCTGGATGACATCAGCCACGACAACCGAGGCCAGGCAAGCGCCAGTGGGCGCAGAGCAGCAGGTTTCTGTTTGGTGCAAAGGAGGCAAGCACAGGTGTGGAGTCCCAAGGAATCAGCCAAAGGTTGCCATTTGTGTGCAACGAGACCAAGACTGCCAGAATGGAAGGATGGATGTCATCGCCGAGCCCACCACGATGTCACGCTCAGAGGGTTTGCAGGAGAAGACCACCTTTAGTCAAGATTAATGTACTTCTTGTCCCGCTTCAAATTTGGCCGTTGTGGGATCCCTTCCCGCCTAAGTTTTGGAGGAAGAGGACCAAGGCCACTATAAATAGGGCCTAGCCACCACCGTAGAGACTGATAGACTCATCAGGTGATCAACTCATCGACCCACCAAGAGCTCATCACAAGAACACGCCTCCTAAGGTTGTTCTTCCACTTCTACTAGTTCATACTCAGCCCCTCGCGAGGCTAATCCACCACAAAGCAGGAGTAGGGTATTACACCGAAAGGTGGCCCAAACCTGGGTAAACTGTTGTGTCTTTCTCTGTTGTGTTCATCGAGCTAGGTCGTGAGAGCAGCGGATTGTTTGGCTTGAGAGGTAGAGTTCCTCACACATGCCCTAGAGTTCGAACCTTTCTTGGGTCTGCGGAGCCCGGAATCCGATACGTTACACTTAGATGACTTGAGGGATGTCAGTTTAAGTGGGAGTTCTTAAGTAATTTGATTAATTGAACTTTGATTTATCATGAACTTAGTTCTGATAGTATTTGCAAATTATGTTGTAGATCAATAGCTCGCGTTGTAGCTCCCCTATGTTTTTTGATATGTTCCTAGATAAAACTAAGTTGAAAGATGATAGTAGCAATGACGCGGACTGGGTCCGTGATCTGAGGATTACCCTCATTGCTGCATAGAAGAATTATGTCCTTAATGCATCGCTAGGTGTCGGACATATTGTAGGAGCAGATGCAGATGTTATGAACATTTGGCAAGCTCGATATGATGACTACTTGATAGTTTAGTGCACCATGCTTTACGGCTTAGAACCGGGACTTCAAAAATGTTTGGAATGCCATAGAGCATATGAGATGTTCCAAGAGCTGAAATTGGTATTTCAGACTCATGCCCATGTCGAGAGGTATGAGACCTCTGACAAGTACTTTGCCTACAATATGGAGGAGAATAGCTCGGCTAGTGAGCATGTGCTCAGAATGTCGGGGGTACTACAATTGCTTGAATAAAGTGGGAGTTAATCTTCTAGATAAGATAGTGATTGAAAGAGTTCTGTAGTCACTATCACCAAGCTACTAGAACTTCGTGATGAACTATAATATGCAAGGGATGACGAAAAAGATTCCCGAGCTTTTCGCGATGCTGAAATCGGCAAGGTAGAAATCAAGAAAGAGCATCAAGTGTTGATGGTTAACAAGACCACTAGTTTCAAGAAAAAGGGCAAGGGAAAGAAAGGGAACTTCAAGAAGAATGGCAAGCAAGTTGTCACTCCCGTGAAGAAGCCCAAAGATGGACCTAAGCCTGAAACTCAGTGCTTCTACTACAAAGGGAATGGTCACTAGAAGCGGAACTGCCCCAAATACTTAACGGATAAGAAGGATGGCAAAGTGAACAAAGGTATATTTCATATACATGTTATTGATGTGTACCTTAGTAGTATTCATAGTAGCTCCTGTGTATTTGATACTAGTTTAGTTGCTAAGCTTAGTAACTCGAAACAGGAATTGCAAAATAAATAGAGACTAGTTAAGGGCGAGGTGACAATGTGTGTTGGAACTGATTCCAAGGTTGGTACGATCACCATTGCACACTCCCTCTACCTTCGTGATTACCGTTGAACCTAAATAAATGTTATTTGGTGTTTGCCTTGAGCATGAATATGACTGGATCATGTTTATTGCAATACGGTTATTCATTTAAGTCAGAGAATAATAGTTGTTCTGTTTACATGAATAAAACCTTTTATGGTCATACACCCAATGTGAATGGTTTATTGAATCTTGATCATAGTGATACACATATTCACAATATTAATGCCAAAAGATGCAAAGTTGATAATGATAGTGCAACATACTTGTGGCACTGTTGTTTAGGTCATATTGGTGCAAAGCACATGAAGAAACTCCATGATGATGGGCTTTTGGAATCACTTGATTATAAATCATTTGATACTTGCGAACCATGCCTCATGGGAAATATGACTAAAACTCCATTCCGAACAATGGAGTGAGCCAATGACTTATTGGACATAATACATACTGATGTATGCGGTCCAATGAGTGTTGAGGCACGCGGCGGGTATCGTTATTTTCTGACCTACACAGATGATTTGAGCAGATATGGGTATATCTACTTAATGAAACACAAGTCTGAAACATTTGAAGAGTTCAAAGAATTTTAGAGTGAAGTGGAGAATCATCGTAACAAGAAAATAAAGTTTCTACGGTCTGATCGCGGAGGCGAATATTTGAGTTACGAGTTTGGCCTTCATTTAAATAATTTGGAATTGTTTCACAACTCACGCCACCTGGAACACCACAGCGTAATGGTGTGTCCAAACATCGTAACCGCACTTTATTAGATATGGTGCGATATATGATGTCTCTTACCGATTTACCACTATCATTTTTGGGTTATGCATTAGAGACAGTCGCATTCACGTTAAATAGGGCACCGTCTAAATCCATTGAGATGACACCATATGAACTGTGGTTTGGCAAGAAACCTAAGCTGTCGTTTCTTAAAATTTAGGGTTGCGACACTTATGTCAAAAGGCTTCAGCCTGATAAGCTCGAACTCAAATCGGATAAGTGCATCTTCATAGGATACCCTAAGGAAACAATTGGGTACACCTTCCATCACAGATCCAAAGGCAAGATCTTCGTTTCTGAGAATGGGTCCTTTCTAGACAAGGAGTTTCTCTCAAAAGGAGTGGGAGGAAAGTAGAACTTGATGAGGTAAATGTACCTTCTCTCGAATTGGAAAGTAGTACATCAGAAAAAATTGTTGCCGTGATGCCTACACCAACTAGAGAGGAAGCTAAAGATGATGATCATGAAACTTTAGATCAAGTTACTACTGAATTTCGTAGGTCAACCGAAGCAAGATCCGCACCAGAGTGGTACGGTAATCATGTCCTGAAAGTCATGTTACTAGACCAAGGCGAACCTACAAACTATGAAGAAGCTATGATGAGCCCAGATTCTGACAGATGGCTTGAGGCCATGAAATCTGAGATAGAATCCATATATGAGAACAAAGTGTGGACTTTGGTGGACTTGCCCGATGATCGGCAATCCATAGAGAATAAATGGATCTTCAAGAAGAAGACTGACGCTGATGGTAATGTTACTGTCTAGAAAGCTCGACTTGTCATGAAAGCTTTTTGACAAGTTCAAGGAGTTGACTACGATGAGACCTTCTCACCTGTAGCGATGCTTAAGTCTGTCCAAATCATGTTAGCAGTTGCCACGTTTTATGAAACCTGGCAAATGGCCATCAAAACTACATTCCTTAATGGATTTCTTAAAGAAGAGTTGTATATGATGCAACCAGAAGGTTTTGTCGATCCTAAAGGTGTTAACAAAGTATGCAAGCTCCAATGATGCATCTATGGACTAGTGCAGGCATCTCGGAGTTCGAATATACGTTGTGATGAGGTGATCAAAGCATATGGTTTTATATAGACTTACAATGAATCATGTATTTATAAGAAAGTGAGTGGGCTATGTAGCATTTCTGATATTATATGTGGATGACATATTGTTGATTCGAAATGATATAGAATTTCTGGATAGCATAAAAGGATACTTGAATAAGAATTTTTTAATGAAAGTCCTCGGTAAATATGCTTACATATTGGGCATAAATATCTATAGAGATAGATCAAAACGCTTGATAAGATTTTCAATGAGTACATACCTTGACAAGATTTTGAAGGAGTTCAAAATGGATGAGTCAAAGAAGGGGTTCTTGCCTGTATTGTAAGGTGTGAAATTGAGTAAAGACTCAAAACCCGACCTCGGCAGAAGACCAAGAGAGAATGAAAGTCATTCACTATGCCTCAGCCATAGGTTCTATAAAGTATGCCATGTTGTGTACCAAACCAGTTGTGTGCCTTGCTAAGAGTTTGGCAAAGGGGTAACATAGTGATCAAGAAGTGGATCACTGGACAGTAGTCAAAAATATCCTTAGGTACCTAAAGAGAACTAAGGAAATGTTACTCGGTTATGGAGGTGATAAAGGGTTCATCGTAAAGGGTTACGTCGATGCAAGCTTTGGCACTGATCCAGATGACTCGGAGTCTCAATCTGGATACATATTGAAAGTGGGAGCAATTAGCTAGAGAACCTCCATGCAGAGCATTGTAGACATAGAAATTTGCAAGATACATATGGATCTGAATGTGGCAGACATGTTGACTAAAATTCTCTCACAAGCGAAACATGATCACACCTTAGTACTCTTTGGGTGTGTCGGGGAAACCGATCACCTATGGGGTCACAAGGATCCCTTCTACGTTTGGCGGGGGATTAGTTGCACGAAGAGCAGGTCGAGCCGTTAGGACATAGAGGATTTTTATCCAGGTTTGGGCCGCGAAGATGCGTAATACCCTAGTCTTGCTTTATCTGGTTTATGAGTGTTCTTGAGCTTTTGAACTAGCTGTGATGTGTGCTTTGTCCAAAAGTCCGAATCCTCTCTCTGTGCGCCTTGGGCCTTCTTTTATACAAAGGGGTTGCCACAGTGGCACACAGGAGGTGGCAAGCTACAATGATACGAGCTTATCGCTCGATCAACATAGGACAAACACATTTAATGCGATGCCTATGTGTCCTCTTGCTTTATTGGGGACGACAACAGAGGACATCCCATCCTTCGCCGCTTCCCCTTGCTATAGGGGACATCCCATCCTTCGAGCCACGTGTCTGGGCCGATGAGGCATGCAGCGCCATGTTGGCCAACCAGCTGTTGTGTTGGCAAAGTGGTAGGCTGCCACGAAGATCTGCATGCTGCCACGTAGGCATCTACTTCGTTGGCATGCTTATCACCGCGTTGGAGTAGTGGTGAGGTGGCGGAACCCTGCCGAGCACGGGCCTGGCCGCGACCCAGTGATCATCCCCGGTAAGGCTTGCCGGGGGCCTTGAAGTCATCCCTTTCATCTTCTGATCCCACGTGGATTCGTGGGTTGCCAATCTTCGTGAGGAGTCGCATGCTACCAGGCATGTGCTCTTCTTATCTTGGTCTTTAACATTGTCGATGGTGTCAAAGCTCTCAACCCCAAGGGTAGGGGCCTTGCTGGCCTCTTTGCAAGCAGCCCCGGCAAGGGCTTGCTGGGGTCGGGGGCCTCGCAGGTCGCCTCGGCAAGGCTTGTTGCCGGGCGTGGCCCTGGTTGCCTCTTGCTGCTTGCTACTCTGGGCAGCTGTCTTGATGTCCTTTGTTCTTGTCTCCTGCAGTCTTCCTCTGCGTCGCCATGCCCTGCTGTAGGGGTTCCTGCGACCTTCCATGCACAAGTAAGGGGTATAGAAGCACCCATACTTTTGTACACCGACAGGATCCCCGGGCCTGGGCCACACATAAGCGCAAGGCGTAGTTGGGCCAGGCCCAAAGCAGTGCGCGGGCGGGCGTGGCAGAGGTGAACTGCCATGATTTTTCTGGCAGTCGCGCTTCCCCACACCCCGCGTCGAGTGCGTGACGTGGGGGTCATGCGTGGAGTGATCGCAGCATGCTTGCGTCACCCCCATGGTGAATAGTAAAGAGTCGGCCCGTTTCCGTCTAAAAAAAGTGGGAGAAATCGTGGGGCTGCTGCTCATTTACTCTCCTTGCCTTCCTCAATCTTGGAGCCGTTGTTCCATGTTTCCTCCTACGCCTGCCTTTTCCACCACGTATGTCGCATGCATGGCACGAGGTAGGTGATGGACGCATGGGATACGGGAAAGCGCGCCATGGCCGATACCCATGCGCCTTTGATTGGCGCGGGGAGGGCGGTCGACGGCCTCACTCGTTGTCAGTGGCTTTAACGAGCAGAATTTGAAAGGGCTTTTCAGAGGCGTAAAGCTAGCCTTCCGTCTCCTTGGTTTGGCTATAAAAAGGGGTCCAAGAGGAGGAGAGGCATCTTCTCGCATCTTCTCCTTCTCCCGTCCCCCATCCATCACCATGCCGAGAGGGCGCGGTCGTGGTCATCATTCTACGGAGGTGACTAGATCCTCCTCCCGCCAGAGAGCCGCGGCAGTTAAGGAAGAGCCAGATGCTCAAGGCGAAGGCGTCGGACAGGGCCGCGGCTGGTGAGGTGGTCGAGGCAGAGGTGGGCGTGGAAGAGGGGCACCCGTGGTGCCACCTTCCCCGCCTCTGTCTCCTCCTGCCTTGTTGAGAGGCCATGTCAGAAACATGGCGCTGGAGTTTATCTTGTAGTTGCGCGAGCCACCGTGTAGCCGCCTCTGCCTCCCCGAGACGTTTGCAAGGGTGATGGAGATCGACCAGCCACCGAAGCTCAGGCTTCACATGAAGGGGTGCTGCAACGGAGACATGTGGGTGAACACAAGGTTCCCCGTCCCTCATGTGATGCTCCTTCGCCGGGGTTGGAAAACCTTCGCACGCTCCCATAGCTTGATTAAGGGGCACGTTCTCCACTTCAAACTAGTCGAGAGCAACTTGCTCTCTATCAAGGTCTTCGGGCGCTTGGGACACAGGTTAGGATGCTGTGCGGAGAGCTCGATCGACGATGAGAGCTCCTCCTCGAGCGACAGCGGTGAGGAGGACAACGATAGCGACGACGGGGGTAGCGGGCGGGAGGATGACGGGTCCGACTAGGTGTCAGACACGCTGTGCCTAGGCGATGCCGGCAGCACCATCATTTTCACCTGGCCTCCTCCTCGGCAGAGCAATTTTCCGGGGAGTAGTTCTTGGCAGTGGCTTCCCAGGCCAGCTCCTTAAACTTCTCGGGACCGCTGCTTTTGGTGGCTGGCGCGGGAAGGCCAGAGAGGACGAAGAAGGCGGGTGGTGAACCATCAAGTCAGAGTACGATGGCACCGATGCCTTCATCTCGTATTGGCGGACCGCTATCTTGTCTTCCAGCTTCTCTCCCGGCAATGTCATCACCAGCCCTTTCCTGGACAGCCACCGAGAAGTTCTCTTGGTGCCTTATGCTGCTTGTACCTCGCCTAGGCGCTCTTTTTGCCCTTCTGCTATCCCGGCCTGCTTCCTGAGGAGAGGGACAAGAAAAGGATTACGGGCACCTTATCTCTTTTCACTACAAAAAAATGACACATCCGTGACATTTTGGGCCGAACGAAAAAAAATTCTGTCATACATATGACACTTCTATGACGATAATTGTGACAGAACCCGGTATCATCATAGATATGGTGGGCTCCTACTTCTATGACAAAAAACCATGACAGAAAATGGGCTTTTCATCCTGGGCGGGCCGGAGACGCAGCTGCATGACATTCTTTGGGCCGTCCATGACGGAAAAAAATGTGGTAGAAGCGAGGGGTAGGAAAATTTTGGGGAGTTGCCGGTTACGGTGGGAGGTCGGGGGCCAAGCGATGCGCGTTTCTCTCATACACGTATGTGCGTGTGTGCGAGGCGTTGGCTCTAACTGAACCCGAGCGAGGCATTGGGCTCTAACTGAACACGAGTGATTACACTGCAGGCTACGCGTTACTGAACCCGAGCGATCGATCGATGACTGTTAACTGAACCCGATCGAGCGATTCCTTCGCTACTGCTGCTAACTGAAGCCGGTCGATTGGATGAACAGTGAGCATTGCGGGGGGTGGATGAACAGTGAGCGGTGGCGTTGCCACTGGATGAACAGGACCCTGTGGTGTGGAGGGCTGGATGAACATAGACGGTGGAGGGGTGGCTGTGGAGGGGTGGTTGAACAGGACCCCGTGGTGTGGAGGGCTGGATGAACAGTAGACGATGGAGGGGTGCCCGTGGAGGGGTGGTTGAACAGTAGCCGGTGGAGTAGCGCGCGGTGGAGGCTGGATGAACAGGAGCCCGTGGAGGCTGGAGGAGGTCGACGGTAGCCCGTGGAGGCTGGAGGAGGTCGACGGTGGAGATGAACAGTATCCCGTGGAGTCCCGTTTTGCGGTACACCACACCTCTCCCGGTGAACAGGACCCCCGTTTCGACCGTAGGAGGTCCGTTTCGTCTGTTTTGCGGTACGCCACACCCCTCCCGATCAAGAGGACCCCCATTTCGACCGTAGGAGGTCCATTTCCTCCGTTTTTTGGTACGCCACACCCCTCCTGATCAACAGGACCCCCGTTTCGATCGTAGGAGGTCCGTTTCCTCCGTTTTACGGTACGCCACACCCCTCCCGATCAACAGGACCCCATTCCGAACGTGGCTGGTCGAACACAAGGCCGTTTCCTCCATTCTGCGGTACGCCAGGCCTCGTTTTCATCGCCTGTTCCATCCAAGCCGGTTGGCTCCCACACATTCCGTTGCCTCCCGATGAACACGATGCATTCCGTTGCCTCCCCATGAACACGACGCATTTCGTTGCCTCCCCATGAACACGACGCATTTCGTTGCCTCCCCATGAACACGACACATTTCGTTGCCTCCCCATGAACACGAGCCCTCGCTGTGCGTATGCACGACTAGGCGTTCGAGACCCCGCCCGTATGTACACATACGTGGCCGTATTTTCTTTCTTGCACCCTGGCCGTTGTACGTACGTATACATGCTACGTGCGCGCCTCCACTACGACACGTGCGTGCCTCTACATCGACCAGTATGTATGTACACGTTCGCGACCAGGATGACAATGCTACGTACGCTTCGACCAGGTGGGTCTCGACTGTCAGGCACTTCCTTGCCTG